>NC_060275.1:7484450-7784450 GCF_021613505.1 Equus quagga
ATCTGTATTTCTTCTTTGGAGAAATCTCTGTTCAGATCTTTTGCCCATTTTCTAATTGGATTGCTGGTTTTTTTGTTGTTGAGCTGTATGAGTTCTTTGTATATTTTGGATATTAACCCCTTATCTGATATGTGGTTTGCAAATATCTTCTCCCAATTGTTAGGTTGTCTTTTCGTTTTGTTGATGGTTTCCTTTGCTGTGCAGAAACTTTTTAGTTTGATGTAGTCCCATTTGTTCATTTTTGCTTTTGTTTCCCTTGCCAAGTAAGACATGAGACTTGAAAATATGCTGCTCAGACCAATGTCATAGAGCGTACTGCCTATGTTTTCTTCTAGAAGTCTCATGGTTTTGGGTCTTACATTCAATTCTTTAATCCATTTTGAGTTGATTTTTGTGCATGGTGTAAGGGAATGGTCTACTTTCATTCTTTTGCATGTGGCTGTCCAGTTTTCCCAACACCGTTTATTGAAGAGACTCTCCTTTCTCCATTGTATGCTCTTGGCTCCCTTGTCGAATATTAGCTGTCCATAAACATGTGGGTTTACTTCTGGGCTCTCAATTTTGTTCCATTGATCTGTGTGTCTGTTTTTGTGCCAGTACCATGCTGTTTTGGTTACTATGGCTTAGTAGTATAATTTGAAATCGGGGAGTGTGAGACCTCCAGCTTTGTTCTTTTTTCGCAGGAATCCTGTGGCTATTCAGGGTCTTTTGTTGTTCCACATAAATTTTAGGATTCTTTGTTCTATTTCTGTAAAAAACGTTGTTGGAACTTTGATAGGGATTGCATTGAATCTATAGATTGCTTTAGGAAGTATGGACATTTTAACAATGTTAATTCTGCCAATCCAAGAGCACGGAATATCTTTCCATTTCTTTCTGTCTTCTTCGATTTCTTCCAACAATGCTTTATAGTTTTCGGTGTACAGGTCTTTCACCTATTTTGTTAAGTTTATTCCTAGGTATTTTATTCTTTTTGTTGCAATTGTAAATGGGATTGTATTCTTAATTTCTCTTTCTGCTACTTCGTTGTTAGTGTATAGAAATGCAACGGATTTTTGTACATTGATTTTCTATCCCGCAACTTGACTCTATTCCTTTATTATTTCTAAAAGTTTTTTAGTGGACTCTTTAGGGTTTTCTAGATATAAAATCATGTCATCTGCAAAGAGTGACAGTTTCACTTCTTCTTTTCCAACGTGGATCCCTTTTATTTCTTTTTCTTGCCTGATTGCTCTGGCTAGGACTTCCAATACTATGTGAAATAAGAGTGGTGACAGTGGGCACCCTTGTCTGGTTCCTGTTCTTAGAGGGATAGCTTTCAGTTTTTCTCCATTGAGAATGATATTTGCTGTGGGTTTGTCATATATGGCCTTTATTATGTTGAGGTATTTTCCTTCTATACCCAATTTATTTAGAGTTTTTATCATAAATGGATGCTGCATCTTGTCAAATGCTTTCTCTGCATCTATTGAGATGATCATGTGATTTTTATTCTTCATTTTGTTAATGTGGTGTATCACGTTGATAGATTTGTGGATGTTGAACCATCCCTGCATCCCCGGAATGAAACCCACTTGATCATGATGTATGATCTTTTTAATGTATTGTTGTATTCGATTTGCTAGTATTTTGTTGAGGATTTTTGCATTGATGTTCATCAGTGATATTGGCCTGTAATTTTCTTTTTTTGTGTTGTCGTTGTCTGGTTTTGGTATCAGGATAATGTTTGCTTCATAGAAGGAGTTAGGAAGCCTCCCCTCCTCTTCAATTTTTTGGAAGAGTTTGAGAAGGATAGGTATTAAGTCTTCTTTGAGTGTTTGGTAGAATTCACCAGGGAAGCTATCTGGTCCTGGACTTTTATTTTTTGGGAGGTTTTTAATTGCTGTTTCGATCTCCTTATTGGTGACTGGTCTATTCAAATTTTCTACATCTTCTTGGTCTAGTTTTGGAAGGTTGTATGTTTCTAAGAATTTATCCGTTTCTTCTAGATTGTCCAATTTGTTGGCGTATAGCTTTTCATAGTATTCTCTTATTATCTTTTGTATTTCTGAGGTGTCCGTTGTAATCTCTCCTCTTTCGTTTCTGATTTTATTTATTTGAGCCTTCTCTCTTTCTTTCTTGGTGAGTCTAGCTAAGAATTTGTCAATTTTGTTTATCTTTTCGAAGAACCAGCTCTTGGTTTCATTAATTTTTTCTATTGTTTTCTTAGTCTCTATTTCGTTTATTTCTGCTCTGATTTTTATTATTTTGTTCCTTCTGCTGATTTTGGGCTTTGTTTGTTGTTCTTTTTCCAGTACCTTTAGTTGCACTTTTAGATTGTCTATTTGGGATTTTTCTTCTTTGTTGAGGTAGGCCTGAATTGTTATAAACTTCCCTCATAGAACCACTTTTGTGGTATCCCACAGATTTTGGCATGTAGTGTTTTCATTTTCATTTGTCTCAGGAATTTTTTATTTCTTCTTTGATTTCTTCATTGACCCAATCATTCTTCAGTAGCATTTTGTTAATCTCCACATTTTTGTCGCTTTTCTGGGTTTCTTTCTCTCGTTGATTTCCAGTTTCATACCTTTGTGGTCAGAAAAGATGCATGGTATTATTTCGATCTTCTTAAATATATTGAGACTTGTTTTGTGGCCTAATATGTGATCAATCCTGGAGAATGTTCCATGGGCATTTGAAAAGAATGTGTATTCTGTGGTTTTTGGATGGAATGTTCTGTATATATCTACTAAGTCCATCTGGTCTAATGTGTCCTTTAAGGTGAGTGTTTCCTTATTGATCTTCTGTTTGGATGATCTATCCATTGGTGTAAGTGGAGTGTTAAAGTCCCCTACCATTATTGTGTTACTGTCTATTTCTCCTCTTATGTCTGTTAATAATTGCTTTATATATTTAGGTGCTCCTATGTTGGGTGTGTAGATATTTACAAGTGTTATATTATCTTGTTGGATTGTTCCCTTTATCATTATGTAGTGCCCATCTTTGTCTCTTATTACAGTTTTTGATTTAAAGTCTATTTTGTCTGATATAAGTATTGCTACCCCCGCTTTCTTGTCTTTGCCATTTGCATGGAATATCTTTTTCCATCCTTTGACTTTCAGTTTATGAGTGTCTGCAGGTCTGAAGTGTGTCTCTTGTATGCAGCATATACAAGGATCTTGTTTTTTTATCCAGTTGGCCACCCTATGGCGTTAGATTGGAGCATTTAGTCCATTGACATTTAAAGTAGCCATTGATAAATATGTATTTATTGCCATTTTGTCACTTTTTCCTTTGTTTGGGTGTTTTAGTAGTTCTTCTCAGTTCCTTTCTTTTTCTCTTGCTCTCTTCCCTTGTGGTTTGATGGCTATCTTTAGTCATATGTTTGATTTCTTTTGTCTTACTTTATTTCCTGCTTGTTACAGGTTTCTGGTTTGTGGTTACCATGAGGATCCTATTTAATATACTATGCATGTAACAGTCTATATCGAGTAGATAGACTCTTTAGCTTGACCTCTTTCTAAAAGCTCTACTTTTTCACTTCCCTCCTCCCACATTATATGTTTGTCACATCATATATAGTCTTTTCTTTAGTGTGTGTCTATCCATTACCCTCTTATCATTGAAATAGGTAATTTTAGTACATTTGTCTTTTAACCTTCATTTTACCTTCACAGGTAGTTGATCTGCTGCCTTTACTATACTTTTACCTTACAAGTGATTTTATTGCCTGTTTTTTCTTGTTGTTGTTTTGGGTTTTTCTGATAATTTTTTTCTTTTATCTCTATTTGTGGTCATTACTTTCCCACTTAAATAAGTCCCTTCAGCATTTCTTGTAGAACTGGTTTCTTAGTGATAAACTCATTTAATTTTTGCTTGTCTGGGAAGCTCTTTATCTCTCCTTCCATTCTGAATGACAGCCTTGATGGAT
Organism: Equus quagga; assembly: GCF_021613505.1. Lineage (NCBI taxonomy): Eukaryota > Metazoa > Chordata > Mammalia > Perissodactyla > Equidae > Equus > Equus quagga. The sequence goes on from NC_060275.1 coordinate 7,488,361, forward strand.
AGAGTATTCTTGGTTGTAGGTTTTTTCCTTTTAGCACTTCAAATATGTTGTGCCATTCTGTTCTCGCCTGTAGGGTCTCGGCTGAGAAGTCTGCTGACAGCCTGATGGGATTCCTTTTATATGTCACTTGTGGTCTTTCTCTTGCTGCTTTTGGGATTCTCTCTTTGTCTTTAATTTTAGACGTTTTGATTATAATATGTCTTGGTGTGGGCTTCTTTGGGCTTCTCTTGTTTGGAGCTCTCTGTGCTTCCTCAACTTGGATGTCTGTTTCCTTCCTTAGGTGAGGAAAATTTTCCTCTATTATTTCGACAAATAAATTTTCTGCCCCGTTGTCTTTCTCTTCTCCTTCTGGGACCCCTATAATCTGAATGTTAGCATGCTTGATATTGTCCCGGAGTTCCCTTACACTGTTCTCATTCTGTCTAATTCTTTTTTCTCTTTTCTGTTCTGCTTGGGTGATTTCCTCTAGTCTTTCGTCTAGCTCGCTGACCCGTTCTTCTGCTTCCTCTGCTCTGCTATTGAGTCCCTCTAGTGAATTTCTCATTTCAAGTTTCGTATTCTTCATTTCTGAGTGGTTCTTTTTTATATCTTCCAATTCTTTGCTGATGTGCTCACTGTGTTCATCCATTCTTCTCTGCATATCTGTGAGCATCCTCATTATATTTTGTTTGAATTCCTTGTCAAGGAGGTCGCTAGTTTCTGTTTCACTTAGTTCTTTTTCTGATGTTTTGTCCTGTTCCCTTGCTTAGAAAGTATTCCTTTGCCTCCTCATTATGCCTCTTTCTCTGTGCTATTTTCTTTGTACTAGGTGAGTCGGCTATGTCTCCTGATCTTGGAGAAGTGGCCTTATGAGGCCCAACAGCATGCTTCCCTCTCGTCACCAGACCATAACAACCAGGAGTGACCCCTTTGTGGGCTACTTGTGTTCTTCTGCTGTGGCAGGGTTCCTCCCACTGCAGGTACCCAGGGAGTCTGATCTTTCCTTCCCTGGTCAGCTATTTGTAAATCCGGTTTGGAGGGTCCTCAGCACTGTTGGCTACAAAGTCTATTAGCACACTCTTATTGCAAGTGTCCTCTTAATTGGGTTGGTACCCAGTGTAGCTGGTTGCTAGGCTAAGGGGTGTACAGATGTGATAGGCCTGAGGCCAACAAGGCTGATGTCAGTTCTCTTAGGAGTGCAGCTGAGTGGGGCTAGCCCTTGGCATGGAGGCACTCAGTTGTTTCAGGCTTTGGAAGGTGGGGCTGATCCTTTTTATGGCTTTTTGTGGAGCACAAGTCTTCTGCCCCTGATAGGCCTCATCCCCCACTGGACCACATACACTGTCAACACGGTCCTGGTCCGTGCCCACTTCTCAACCCCCTGGATCGTACCGCACTGCCACACTGCAGAGGCCCCCACCTCTGCCCCAGTGCCCCCCACAGTTCACCTGGTCCTCACACAAGCCCTGCCCCACAGAGGCAAACACCCTTGCTTGCCTGTGGAGGATCAAGTTACTCAGTCAATGCAGGCTGAAAAGTAGCCTGAGGGCTTGCTGTGAGGTGGGGCCAGTCCCTAGGGTGGGTTGCCTGCCCTGGCTGCACTGGATTGAATCTGTGCTCTAGTGGGTGTGGCAGACCCCTGGGCTAACAGCCCAAGGAACACACCTCAATGGCCCCCACAGGTGTTCTTATCAGCACACCTTGACCAGCTCACAACAATGGCCCCCCACCAATATATCAGTCTCAGGAGAGGATCCTCCTCTCACCAAGATGCCCCCAGAGCACACCAGGTGAGTCTTGTTTCACCAAAGGACAGTCAGCCTTCTCTCTGGTGATTTTAGGTTTCTGCAATGAGTGAGTTTGTGCGTGGGCCCTTTAAGACCTGGATCTTTTCGGCTTTCAGCCAATAGCTTTTCTGGGGTGTCCTTGCTGCAGATAATAGCCAGCAAAGCCAGATAGTAAGACTCCCATCTCAGTTGGGCTGAGTCCAAAGGATGGTTATAGCAGTATCGCCCTGCTCCAGACCTCACTCCTCCAGGGAGGGCTGTGTACCTTAGGGTGGCTCCCGCCTGGCCAGCTGAGAAGCTCCGCTGCTCCCAAAGGTGGCTTTTTTCCTCTCTGGCCTGAGTTGCTGCCTCTTCTGCTTTTGTCAGGACTGTCTCTTGTCATGGGGTTCTTTTTATCCAGTTTTCAGTTTTCAATCCAGGGTGATTCTTCCCAAAATTGTTGTATCCTGGTTGTGTTCGTGGGAGGAGGCGAGTTCAGTGTCTGCTCACAGCGCCATCTTGACGAGAACTCATCCACTTATTTATTTTGAGGGGCTAAAATACATATTTTAAAAATACCTTCATATATTCTTGAAATTCTATTAATTTTCAGCACAAATCTCCATTGAAAAGAAAATGTTTTGTTATTCCTGGTATGCTGGGAAATGAGATCGGCTTAGTCTTGTACTGCACAAGTCATTTTTCTCGTGTCAGGGTTGCTGGCACAGAATAAATTTAAACTACACAGCACTTGTTTTATAATGTAAGAGTTTATGAAATCATCTTCCATTTCTATACTGTATCTTAAACACAAAATTCCAAAAAATACCGCTTAGTTTAAATTACACTGAAAATTATACCCAGTTGTATAATACAGCAGTCTGTAAAACTAAAATGTGAAACAAATCTCATTTTTCGTGAACAAATACAGACAAATTGCTGCTGGTCTATTGTTCATGAAACAAGCTATATGAAAGCTAGCATCAGAGCTCATCACATTCCGGTACATTTTCAGTCTACATTTCCTTTCATCGTCTTTTTTTCTCCCGTCTCCATCTAATTCTACCAAATTGCTTTGAGATCAAAATCTTTATTTTCACTGAATTTGCCTGTTAGATATTTACATCCTGTTGAGGTAAAATTTCAGCCTGGAAGGTACGACTATGTTTAAAAGTACGAACTGTGTCAGAAAGTTTCAGACCTACCCATTGCACCTGTTAAAACGTTTTCCAGTTTTCTTGAGATAATTAACATATAACATTGTGTAAGTAAGTTTAAGGTGTACAATGTAATGATTTGATACACATGCATCTTGCAAAATGTTTACCACAGTGAGATTAGTTAAAATATCCTTCACCTCACATAATTACAATTTTATTGTTGTGGTGTGATGAGAACATTAAAGTTTTACTCGTGTAGCAACCTGCAAGTATACAATGCAGTATTGTTAACTATACTTCAACTTATTCATCTTATAACTGAAAGTTTTTACCCTTTGACCATCTCCCCTTTTTTTCCACCCCTCAACCCCTGGCAACCACCATTCAACTCTCTGTTTCTATGAGTTCAATGTTTTTTGATTCCACATATAAGTGAGGTCATAAAGTATTTGTCTTTCTGACTTATTTCATTTAGCATAATGCCCTCAAGGTCCATCTATGCTGTCACAAATGACAGAATTTCCTTCTTTTTTATGGCTGAATAATATTCCATTGTGAATATGTGTCTGTCTATGTATCATCTATCTATCTATCATAATCATCTACTTATCTCTTTTATATCCATTCATCCGTAGATGGACACTTAGGTTATTTCCATGTCTTGGCTATTGTGAATAATGCTGCAGTGAAGATAGGGGTGCATGTATCTCTTTAAAATAATGATTTCATCTCCTTCAGATATATACCCAGAAGTGGGATTGCTGGAGTGCATACTTGTTGTGTTTTTAATTTGGAGGATCCAAACTTTTTTCCATAATGGATGTGTCAGTTTACATCCCCACCAACTGTGCCCCAGGATTCCCTTTTCTCCACGTGCTCACCAGCATTTGTTATCTCTTGTTTTTGATAATAGCCATTGCAACAGATGTGAGTTTTGTGGTTTTGATTTGCATTTCCCTGATAATTAGTGATGCTGAATACCTTTTCACATACAAGTTGGCCATTGCATGGCTTCTTTGGAAACATGTTTATTCAACACTTCTCCCCATTTTTTTTCAGCAGCTTGTTTATTTTCTGCTATTGAGTTTTATGAGTTCTTTATATATTTTGTATACTAGCCCTTTATCTATGATTTTCAAATATTTTCTCCCATTCTGTAAGCTGCCTTTTCACTTTTTTGATTGTTTCTCTTGCTCTGCAGAAGCTTTATAATAGTTCCATTTGTTGATTTCTGTTGTGTTGCTTATGCTTTTGGTGTCATATTCAAATGTTTTCCCTATGTTTTCTTCTAGGAACGTCACAATTTCAGGTCTTACATTCAAGTTCTTAATCCATTTTGATTTAATTTTTGTAAGTGGTGTAAGACAGAGGCTCAAACTCATTCTTTTGACTGTGGCTATCCAGTTTTCCCAGCACCATTTATCGAATAGACTATTCTTTCCCCACTGAGTATTCTTGGCTCCCTTGTCAAATATTAGTTGGCTGTATATGTGGCAGTTTACTTCTGGGCGCTCAGTTTTGTTCCATTGGTTTATGTGTCTGTTTTTATGCCAGCACCATACCATTTTGATTACCATAGCTACATAACATAGTTTGAAATCAGGAAGCATGATGCCTCAGCTTTGTTCTTTCTCAAGATTATTTTGGCTATTGGAAGTCTTTGTGGTTTCATACAAATTTTAGAATTGTTTTTCCTATTTCCATGAAAAATGCCATTGGAATATTGATAGGGATTGCATTAACTCTATAGATGGCTTTGGGTAGTATAAACATTTTATCAATATTAAGTCCTCTGATCCATGATCATGGGATGTCTTTCCATTTATTTGTGTCTTCTTCAATTTCTTTCATCAATGTCTTATACCTTTCAGTGTGTAGATCTTTCACTCCCTTAGTTAAATTCATTCCCAAGTACTTTATTGTTTTTGATACCAGTCTACAATTTTTATTTGAACAATATTACATATGTTTCCTGGGAAAAAAAGTTTATTTTAAAGCCAATGAAAAAAGGTTATTTTTAAAGCCACAAGACTCTTTCCAAATACCTTTTATTTTATCATGAACGTATTTCTCTTTAGTAGCATTTATCAACAGATAGCCAGAGATGGTGTTAAAAATGATTTGAATATAGACTTCACATACAAACAATTCAGAAGTTTTTGTCAGTGCTGCTTTATTAAAAATACCTTTTAAAAATAGTATAAAATTAATCGTTTTTAGATGACAGTATTTGTGAACTTTGCTACCTGTGAGAAGTACGTAGTGTTTTATTTTACTCTGAAATATCATAAAGATACTGCCTAAAACAATAAATAGTATATAGAGAACAAATGCACGAGCATAGCTCCACAGTTAGACTTGTGTTTCCTAATATAAAAGGCGTAATTAAAAGTCTTTATAGATTAACGTAGGGATATTATATTTGGAAATATTTCTTTATTTTCCTTTGTTTTTTTGAGGAAGATTAGCCCTGAGCTAACACCTGCCACAAATCCTCCTCTTTTTGCTGAGGAAGACTGGCCCTGAGTTAACATCCATGCCCATCTTCCTCTACTTTATACATGGAACCGTCTACCACAGCATGGCCTTTTGCCAAGGGGTGTCATGTCTGCACCTGGGATCCAAACCAGCGAACCCTGGGCCACTGAGAAGCGAGAAGCGAAAAGTGAGAACTTAACCGCTGCGCCACAGAGCCGGCCCATATATTTTGAACTATTTCTTTAAATGACTGACTTATAGACACTGGTTGAGAGCTGAAATGAAACTACATAAGGAGGGGCAATTGACTTAAGCACCGGTCATCTAACTCAATTCTAATTTTAGGGCCTTTAATTCCAGTCTAATAGTGCAAATGGGAATTTGGAAGGACTGCCTTGATGTAAGGTTCTTCTGTATCTGGACAAAGGAATGGATAGATCCTCTACCTGAGAAATGTGAGAATGGCTCACTGTCAGAGATATGAAATCTTCTACAGAGCTTATTTTATCTCATTGAATTCTACTGTATCAGGGAAAACATAATTAAGCCATACTTGTGATATGCATTTCTACTCTCACGCCTGAAGATAAACATTTTTCTTGCTTTTAAATATTCTGGTTATCATTTAATGAGGGAGCCAATGCCATGGTTTCCACAACACAGCTGCCCTTTGAAGTGCATTTTCATAATTTTCTATTCTATCTGACTGAGAAATGATGGACTAAGAAAACATTGCTGACAGATTATTTTCCATACATTGTACTTCTGAAACAAGACTGTATTTAGAATTTGATTTGATATTTCCTCAAGTTTATCTTGGGTAAATAATGCATAAGAAAGTGAACAAATATCCCAAAATAATTTGAAAGAGCCCTGAAATTTCAAGAGCTTTAGAATTTAACCTAGTCATAAAAAATTGGTAATTGCATAACCTTGATCAACGAGAAATAACATTTACGAAATTTTTATATCCTAGATACTGTGCTAGTAGATTTTATACCTGAAAGTATAAATTCATTTTAACTCTTAGGATCATATATTATTTTGATGTGACAATACATTGCAGAGGAGTAAATTTGTTAATGAGAGTAATAATATCTTAATCTAAGGAAATATAACTATTTCCCCAGTTTTTAACCTGCAAATAGCAGATGCCATTCAGGGAAGTTGTGTTAAGCCATATATAAATTTTAAATAAATGTAAAAAGTTTCTCAAAAAGAAAAACATAAATATCTTTTGGTTGTTATATTAAAATAGTAGGCCAACTTAAATCAGTCTGTTTAGAATAGGTGCTTGGTATTTCCAAAAGTCTTTTCATTACAAATATTTTCTTAGAGAATTGCACACAAGGTCTATGTTTTGATTTTTGAACTTAGCTTTCTTCTCCTAACTCATTGAATAGAGATGTGTATCTGACCTATACTAGACCCATGAAGTTATTTCTCCAAGTATTTGTAAATAGGATGCAGCTCTGCTGATTGCTTAAGTGAGGAAACTTCAGGGTGGCTTCCTTCCAATCAATGGTAGAAATTTGAGGGTGGACCAGTTGGTAGGATGGTTAAATTGGTTTTTTATTATTGCTGTTGTTTTAGTGGTTTTTTTTTGATTATTTTTCTTTTTAGGAAACAGACTTTTCAGGACATTATAACCTACTTTACCTTATCATATATAAAACTACTTTTGAGTATATGTCTTCAATCTAATCTACTGATTTTCAACCCTCATTGTAAACTAGAATCACCCAGTGATATTTAACATGTATCCACACCTACGCAGCACCAGTGTTCAAGTTTAGTCTTTGAAAGAGATGTCCAGATTCAATGATCATTGATTCAATGATCATTTGCAGTGTGAACAGTGAGTGTGTCCCTTCTTCCTGCCACCAAGCACTATGTTGGTCTTTCAGAAAATATATCACTTAATGCACATAGGTTAAAATTATAGAATGGTCCAGAAAATAAGTCCAGCAAGCAGCTATGGAAAGTGAAAAGAAACAGCCACTAAGGAAGGAGAAACAAAACAAAACAAAACAAAACAAAAACGAGAGAGAATGTATGCTAGAACCAAATGTAAAAGAAAGACTTTATCTTACTGTGAGTTAAAAAAAAAGAAATTAGAGCAACTTCCTATGCTGATGAAACTCTTTCAATTAAGTCAAAACAATCTGATTATGCAGGTAGTATCTCCCTTGGGTACTTGGGCAAGGAGACCCCTCCCCTGAGCTCCTTGCTTTGAAGAGCCCCACGTACTACCGTCACACACACACAAAGGGATTCCAGATGACATCAGCACATCTGTCCCTCAGAATGGGGCTGGATTTTAATGTGGAAGAGGCCTTAGGTAGGGTTATAATGCATTTACCCATTGTTACTGGGAGAAAGCAGAATGTTTGGGTAAACATGTGGGTAAGTTAACAGATTTGGGAGTTAAAAACCTCTAAAGGTTGTTTTCTGATTATTTCAGTTTTTTCAAATGAAATAATAATTAGCAAATGAATTAATAACTAATGAACAATATACTTATTATTTTTGAGAGCTTTCTTAACAAATTAACTAAAATTTGCCTCAGATCTCCACTTTTTTTTATTAGGACAGGCACTTAAGAATAGAGCAAAATGATTGAAAAGTGACATCTATATCTTGACAAAGTAGATCCAAAGAATACAGGTCCAGACTGATAGGGAGGTGCTAACATGATATGACTGGCAGAACATCTCTGCTAACATGTCTCTCCAGCTGTCACTTCCCAGCTGACATTCAGTCATATCTGTTGCTCATTTGTATAAAGATAATTAAGCTTCATTTAAAAGGTGAACATGAAAGATATGATGTACCACTATCATGAAGCAAATCTAAGTTAGCTTGACTGTATTAACAGATTAGCAGTGCTCTAAAGAGATAGAATTCTGGAACGAAGAGAGACTCCAAAGAGTACATTACAATAATAACTCTAAAGAGGTATCATCATGGTCATCATCATCCTCATCATCATCGTTAGGAGAAAGGAGGAGGAGAAGGGGGAGCAGTGAGGGAGGGGGAAAGGAAGATGAGGAAATAAGGCTGGATCCCTTAATGACCACAAGGAGCAAAGTCCCTTTTCAAACTATAGCACACAATCTGCACCGTTATTTGAAAGAACAGCACACATGTTTTATGTTTGAACAGTTATGCTGTTGAGACTATTTGTTAGGCCAGTTTCCTCACAGAAACAATATAGCAGTTAACATTCAATGAATAACTATTTTATTCCAGGTGCTATTCTAAAATCTTAAAATGCACTACCTCATGCTGTTCCCATTACAAAGTTGTGCATTTTGGTGCTATTATAATGGCCAATTTACTGATGGACATTAGAGAACTGAATTGTTTTTTCAAGGTTACATAGTTGTGGAAACTGAGTTTAGACTAGTTAACTAATTAAGGCCAGGTAACAGGAGGATTACATCCCATGGTATCTAACCCTGGATTGCTCCAGAAGCTAACTTACAGAGAGAGGAACTAGCAAAAGAACTGGGCTTTTGGAGGAAGAAATTCTGAAAAGCACATAAGAATCTACAAAATAAGGTGGATAAAGTGCTGAAGCCAGACTGTGCCTACTTTACAGTATGCCTGGGACCAGCACTTGCACTTAATGCAACTCTCCAACCAGATGCTTCAGCAAGTAACCATTGGCCTAATCAGAAACACTTTTGAACAAGTGTTAATTATGTTTATTAAAATTTGCTCACCTGATGAAATCTAATGCCTGAAGAAAATGAGAGCTGCATAGAAAATTCAATTGGGAACAATGAAAACAAAATCAACTATTTTGAAGAATAATCACTTAGGATAATTTGGTTTAACACAGTAGGCTGTATCAGCAAACATTTTCATAGTAATGTTATTTATTATTTATTATCTCTGAAATGCTGGTCTCATTATAATAAAGTATAAAATAGTCAGATATGGACTGAATTTAAAGATTAGCAGTTAGATGTTTGACCTAGAAAGCTATAGAAGGTCAAGATGTATTTTAATTTTATCAAAAATAAGGTATTTGAATGCCTTTAGAGGCATGTAGAGCCAGTCACTTCTCACAATCATATTTTTCCAAAGATAAATGTACATAAATTTTTAATGAATATGACATTTTAATCCTTAGTATTCATAAGTATATATTACACATATAACAGTTTATACTGTCAAATAAATTTTTCTAGTCTCTTAATTGGATGGCACTAATAGTAAGACATGAGATATTAAAGTGAGTGCCTTCAGAGGAAACACACAGTAGAAGAGTTATTGAAAATACCAGCAAAATTCATTTTCATTTACAGGTTACTTCTCAAATTTAAATCTTCTCATTTATGTATAAAATGGAACTTTCTTGTTGACTATGGAAATAAATTACTTCTTATTAGATCATATTTAATTACCTATCAAATATAATTTTCTCTATCAAATGTGCAGGTATTCTAATGCTCAAATATATAATGTCAATGAGATGGCAGCCAAAAATAAGGTATTCTAAACCTTAAAAATAGTGTGAAAATAATCTTAAATCAAATAAGATATAAAATTTAACAGGTTCAGATACAAAGTCCTCATTGTCTCCTCCCTCACACTTTGTTCTAAGATGCTGAAACATCATACACCCCATTGCATAGTCACAACAACTGTGCGTGACCAGGTGAATTTGGCCTCTTGTTGTAGCTTCTTATATCAAGAATTGATGAATGCCATACAGAAGCAACCAGAAGCTTATCTAAGGGTTACAGACACCAACTTGGTTAGTTAGTGGTGAGCATCAGCCCTGAAAATCATCAGGACTTTGGGTCAGTTTTGGTTATTTTCATTACAAAGTATTTTGGGCAGTGCATGCTTGCCAAGTACGGCAAGCATGTGAGTGTGCAGAGACTCTTACAAAGAATCTGACTCAGAAAGGCCAATGGAGAAGTAACTATCAGAGACAGTAACTGCTTAGAAACTCTGCAGTTCCCATGACCCACCTTTCACCATCATCACCCTTTTAGATTCAGGCAGTCAGCATAGGTTTTTATTGAAACTAACTTTACACTATTTAAGATATTATCATTTAAAGTCAACAACATAAAAATAGCAAGAAATTAAATTTGATAGCAGTTGATACGAACAACCTCTGAAATATTCAGGTAATAAATTTTTAAAGGCAGCATTTAAAAATTTACAGCAGTTCGAAGCTAAGCCACCAGAAGCATAGAGTAACTTAATATGAATACACACAATAAAAATATACTCCATCTCCAGAAGACTAGGCTAAGTAAGTCAAGAATATATTTTATAATCTCTTAAAGGATGGTAAATGTATTTATATCTATGAAATTAATATATTGGAAAATAGAAAAATGAAAGTGATACTAGATAGCAAGAAACATAAAGACTTATAAAATACATGAAACTTACACTAAGAAGCAATAATATAAAACTAACAATAACACGGACAATATAGTCCTAAATATATCTCCATGATTATCAGAGTAATTTTAAAAGCAAAGTACACATGCTTTTCAAGAACATATGAAACTTTCCACAATTGGCCATATGTTGGTTTATAAAGTAAGCCTCAATAAATTACACAGGATGATACATTCAATATATGCTTTCTGACATTGATGAAAAAAGATAGGAATGCATTTTTTTTAAATCTGAGGAATCTCCAAAAATTTGGAAATGAAGCAAGTCGTTCCTAAATAACTAATAAAACACAAAAAAGGAGTCACAAGTAAAATTAGAAAATATTTTAACTGGAATATTAATGAAAGCATATAAAAACCCATTACATGCAGCTAAAGAGTTGCTTAGAGTGGAATTTAGCCTTAAAGTTAGAAAGCAATGATCTCAAATTTCATTTCAGGAAGCTCAAAACAAAAGAATAGTAAAGCAACACCCAAGCATTGAAGCAGAATAATAAAGTGCAGAAATCAATAAAATTAAAATCATGAAATAGAGAACAAAAACTAGTAAAGAATAGTTTTTGTAAATATTAATTAACTTGATAAGCCCAACTACTGCCAGAGCCACTCAGCTAGCTTAGTCAGAAAAGCATGAGACTCTTAAAATAGAAAGAAAAACCAAAAAAATCACTACAGATACTAAGTGAGGAGAAGAAGAAGAAGAAGAAAACCCAGATTAGCAATAGATGTTAGCTCAGACGTCAATCTTAAAAAAAAGCAAAACTTTCTTACAGCGAAAAGTTCAAGTCCAACAACTTCATCAGTGAATTCTATTAAATATTTTAAAAAGTAATAACACCAATATTATGAAAATATTTGAAAAGAATAGAAAAAGAGGGGAACATTTTCCAACCTATTTTGTCACAATTTTAACCTTAACATCAAATCCTGACAAAGACATTACAACAATAACAACAAAATTCTTATCCATACTTGTTATAAATATAGATGTTAAAATCTTGACCTAAGTATTAGCAAATAAAATCCAGTGATACAGAAAATCAAAATATATCATAAAAATTGCAATGTATTGCAGGAATGGAAAGATGTTTTAACCTTTGAAAATCAACTAATATATTTCACCACATTAACAGGAAAAAAAGGAATTATTACCTTTATAGAACTACTGCTTAGTAGTCTATGCAGGGAACTTCTTTAATAAATAGATATCTAAAAAAGAAAAAAACAACACTAAGTCAATGATTATACATAACGAAGAATTTTTTAAACCATTTTTCTTTAGGGGAAAAAACAATGTGTACTATTACTATTTCTATTTAGCACTTTATTGGATATCTTAGCCAGTGAAATAATGTAAGAAAAGAAGTAATATAAGAATAAACATAGAAAGAAAGAAATAAAATATATTTCTATGATATCATGATTGAGTACATAGAAAATGGAAAATAATTATACAACAAAATAATAGTAATAAATAGTGAACAAGGTTTTGATACATTATAATGTTATGAATTATAATTGATTTTCAAAAGTCAAAGAGAATTTTTATGCAGATCTTATGGTTACCAAACCACAAAGAAAGAATCTATAGTAGATATAAAACAAGAGATAAAGAGAAAAGAATCAAGGTATATCACCACAAAAAAAACCCTCATCAAATCAGCTGTGGACTGAATGTTTGTATCTCCCAAAATCATATGTTGAAACATAATGTCTAATGTGATCGTATTAGGAAGTGAGATCTCTGGGAGGTGCTTAGGTCATGAGGTTGGAGCCTTCATGAATGGAATTACTGATCTTGTAAAAGACCCTACTGAGCTCCCCAGCCCTTTCTGCCATGTGAGGTTATGGCTAGAAGGTGCTGTCTATAAACCAGAAGGCAGGTCCTCACCAGGCATAGAATCTGGTAATGCCCTTGGACATCCCAGCCTTGGACTTTCCAGCCTTGAGAACTGTGAGATATAAATGAGTGTTATTTATAAGCCACTCAGTTTATGGTATTTTTGTTACAGTAGCCTCAATGGACTAAGACAAAATCAAAAAATAAGTCAGTAGAGAGAAACAAAAGAAGTACAAAATGGACAGAAAATAACAAAATGACAAAGCAAATCCTCATCAATAATATTTTAAATGCATTGGACTTTGCATTTAAATTGGGTTAAATTCAACAGTTAAAAGATATAGAGTGACAATTGGGTGAAAAACAAAAACAACATACAACTCTATGTTGTCTACAAGAGACTCATTTTAGATTTAAGGACACACATAGGCTGAAAGTGAAGAGACAGAAAAAATTATTCTATGCAATGCTAACCAAAAGAGAGCACAGATGGTATACTTACATCAGACAAAATAAACTTTAAATCAAAAATTGTCACAAGAGACAAAGAGAGATACTATGTAATGAAAAAAGGGTCAACTTATTAAGAAGATATAACAGTTTTATATATATCTATATAATCACCCAACATCTGAGCACCTGAACACGTAGGACAAGCATTGATAGAACTGAAGGGAGAAATAGACATCAATACAATAATAGCAGGAGGCTTCAATACTCCACTTTCAAAAATAGATCATCCAGACAGAAAATCAATAAAGAAACAGCCAACTTGAACAACACTATAAACCAAATGTAGTTAACAGAAATATACAGAAGATTCTACCCAATAGCAGCAGAATACACATTCTTCTCAAGCATGCATAGACCAATGATCATGTGTTAGGCCACAAAACAAGTCTTAATAAATTTCAGAAGATTGGAATAATTCCAAGTACCTTTTCCAACCACAATGGAAACTAGAAATAAATAACAAAAGAAAAAATAGAAAATTCACAAATGTGTGGAAATTAAACAATGTGACCTTGAACAAAAATTGGCCCAAAGAAGAAATCAAAAGGGAAATTAGAAAGTATCTCAAGACAAACAAAAATGGAAACACAACATACCAAAGCTTACAGGATGCAAAGGTGTACTAAGAGGGATGTTTATAACAATAAATACCTACATTAAAAAAGAAGAAAGAATTTAAATTCATAAGTAAACTTTATACCTCAAAGAGCTAGAAAATAAAGAACACACTAAGTCCAAAGTTAACAGAAGGAAAAAGTACAAAGATTAGAGCAGAAATAAATGAAATAGAGAAGAGAAACAATAGAAAAAGCCAATAGAATTAGGAGTTTATTTTTTGAAAATATCACAACAAAATCAACAAACCCTTAGTTAAAATAAGAAAAAAAGAGAAAATACTCAAATAAAGAAAATCAGAAATAGAATAGTAGACATTACAATGATGCCACATAAATAAAAAAAATTTCATAAGGGACTATTATGAACAAGTAAATGCCAATAAATTGATAAACCTAGAAGAAATGGATAAGTTATTAGAAACAGACAACCTACTTAACTTGAATCAAGAAGAAATAGAAAGTTTAAATACACCAATAACAAATAAAGAAACTGAATGAATAATTAAAACCTCAAGACAATGAACAGCCACAGAGCAGATAGTTTCATAGATGGACCTACTAGACATTTAAAAGAGAATTAATACCAATCCTTATAAACTCTTCCAAAAAAAGAAAAGTACAAAACATCTGAAAATTCTTATTATGAGGCCAGTGTTATTGTCATACTAAAGCCAGACAAGGACACTGCAAGAAAAGAAAACCACAGGCCAATAAGTCTGATAAACACAGACGGAAACATCCTCAACAAAATACTCGTAAACCAAATTCAATAGCACATCAAAAGCATTATACACATGACCAAGTGGGAATTAGCCTGAGCAATTAGGCAAGAAAAAAAATAAAAAGCATCTAAATTGGAAAAGAAGAAATAAAATGATCTTTTTGCAGATGGCATGATCTTTTATGTAGAAAACCCTAAAAACTCCACAAAAAAACTTTTATAATAAATGAATTCAGCAATAATATGGGATACAGAATTAACATAAAAATTCACTTATGTTTCTACACACTAAGAATGAGCCATCTGAAAAGAAAATTAAAGAAACAATCCCATTTACAATAGCATCAAAAATAAAATAGTACTTACAGTTAAACCTAACCAAGAAGGGGAAAGACTTGAATACCGAAAACTATAAAACACTGATGAAAAAAATTAAAGCTGACACAAATCAATGGAAAAACATCCTGTGTTCATGGAATGGAAAAATTATTATTGTTAAAATGTCTGTGCTACCCGAAGTGATCCACAGATTCGATACAATCTCTGTTACAATCCTGATTGATAGTATTTTTAGAGAAAAAACATCCTAAAATTTATATGGAACCACAAAAGATCAGAATAGTCAAAAAACTTTGAGCAAGAAGAACAAAACTGCAGGTATCACATTCCCTGATGTTAAAATATATTACAAGTTTACAGTAATTGAAATAGTATGATACTATTATAGAAACAGACACATAGATCAATAGGACAGAATAGAGAGCCAAGAAATAAACTCAAGCATATATGGTAACTGATCTTCTGTGAGTTTGCCAAGAATACATAATGCGGAAAGGATAGTCTATTCAATAAATGATTTGGAAACTGGATATCCACATGCAAAGGAATGAAATTGGACTCATCTTATACCATAAACAAAAATCAACTCAAAATGTATTAAAGACTTAACCCTAAGACCTGAAACCATAACACTCCCAGAAGATAACATACGCAAAAAGTTCCTTGTCAATTGCTTTGACAATAATTTCTCAGATATGATATAGAAACCATAGGCAATAAAAGCCAAATAGATAAATAAGATCGCATCATACTAAAATGCTTCTGGGCAGCAAAGGAAGCAATCAACAAAGTAAAGAAGCAACCTAAAAATAGGAAAAAATTTGTAAACCAAATATTTAGTAAAGTGTTCATATCCAAAATATATACAACTTGATAGTAAAACTGAAAAACAAAAACAAATAACCTGATTAAATATGGGCAAAGGACCTGAATACTCACTCTGGGTATATATCCATAGAATTTGAAGTCAGGATCTTGAAGAGATATCTATATTCCCAGGTTCACTGCAGCATTATTCACAATAGCCAAGTTATGGAAGCAACCTAAATGCCCGTGAATGAATGAAAGGAAAAGAAAATGTAGTATATATATAAAAAGGAAAGCGATCCTTCCATTTGCAACAAAGTTAATGAACCTGTAGGACATTCTGCCAAGTGAAATAAGCCAGGCACAGAAAGAGAAATATCACAAGATACCACTTATGTAAGGAATCTAAAATAGTCAAACTCATAGTACAAGAGAGTAGAATAGTGGTTGTCAGAGAGCAGGGGAAGGGAGAAATGTGGAGGTATGAGTCAAAGGCTACAAAATTTCAATTATACAAGATGAATAAATCCCAGAGATCTACTGTACAGCGTAGTGCCTATAGTTAACAACAACATATTTTATACTTGAAAATTCAAAAGAAGCTATATCTTATGTTAAATGCTCTTACCACAAAATAAGAAGGAGAAGGAGGAGGAGAAATATAATAAAGAGGGTGGGAAGAAGATTTTGGAGGTGATGGATGTTTACAGCATAGATTGTGCTGATAATTTCACAGTTGTCTACTTATCTCTGCACTCAGCAAGTTGCTTATATTAAATATGAATGGCATTTTGTATGTCAATAGTACTTCAATAAAGTGGTTGTTAAAAAAAAGAGTAGTAGTGGAAATGGAAGTAATTGCTTTACCAAAAACAGAAATTGGGAGACCCTGGACATTTTTTTCCCAAGCCATAATGAGCTTCCTATGATGGTACACAACGTTTAGATGTTAAGGAATCCTTAAAAAAGATCTAGTCCAACCTCTTTATTTTTATAAATGTTGGAAACCAAGGCCATAGAAGCAAAATGACATGTCCAGGGCCACGTGTAATATTATTAGTGGAATTGCTCTTATAATCCTAGTATTTTGCTGATTCCTAATTGTGCTTATTGCAATTTGCTATATGGTGAAAAGACATTTCTACTCTTTCCTATTTCCTCATCTGAAACCACGGTGAAAGATCACTAGTATTATATTTTCTGACATAAAAACAGTAACACAGAGACACAACACACTCCTACAAAATGTTGCCCTCATTATAATCAGAAATCTTCCTGAAACCATAAATATTCTAAAAATCAAAAAGCATACACAAATAACTATTAAAAATAAAAAATACTAATATACAGGATTATATAATTTGATAAAAGAAAGGCAGTAAACCAATAAAAAATGGGCAAAATTCTTGAGGAGTCACTTCGAAAAAGAAGATATCTATGCAGCAGTAAACAGACAAAATGAGCCGACTTTATTTATTTATTCAGAAATGCAAATTAAAACCAAAATGAGATTCTACCACATACTTATCAGGATGTCTAAAATGAAAAACTTGGTAAATATTTTTCACCAGTGAAGACACGGAACAACTGGAAGTCCCAGGCTTGCTGATATGTATGCAAATTGACATACTCATTTCCAAAAAGAGTTTACAGTGTTTACTAAAGGTCGTGATATACATATAAAAACACCCTCACTCTATTATTGAGTATAGGCCATAATCTAAATTCCACACAAGATCTGTATTGGGATCTTCATGGCAAAACTATTTTTTAAGCAGCTTTATATAAATAGAATTCAAATAAAATAAAGTTCACCCATTTAAAGTGTATAATCTAGTAGGTTTTAGTATATTCACAGAGTTGTGCACCCATTATCACAATGTAATTTTACAATATTTTCCATAGCAAATAAAAGGGGAGAGAGAATGGAAGTAATCCTAATGTCTCTTGAGAGTAAAATGATTAAAGAGTAATACATTCTTTAAATGGAATATTATATACCAGTGATAATGCATTAACTATACAGACATGTAAGAGCATGGATGGTTTTCACAAACTTTGAACAAAGAAAGCCAGGTGTTATATGATTCCATTCATATAAATTAAAAACTTTAAAACAGAAAGAGTGACATCAGCAACATAGTGGAGTAAGCTGTTCCCTTTATCTCTCCCCGCTTTGAACTACAACTAAATGGGCATTCATTGATCAATGGAGGATATCCACACAGCACAACAGGATGCCTGAGAGACCCACACAGTTAGACATCTGAAGGTGGATGGACTACGACTGGGGAGGTAGTGGAGATAGGTAAGCAGTCTCAGGCACTCTGGCAGCCCTGTGCACATGTGAATCTGTTCTCCCTGCTGGAATGCCCATAGCACCACTGCGGCCCCAAGGGTGGGAGTGCACCTCAGTGCAACTGTGGGAACAGATGATGGCAGCCCTGAAGACCTGCATGATTGCTTTACCATCTAGTGGGAGGGCCAACAGTGCTGCTACAGTCTCAGGGCATGACCAGGCTTGGACCCAGGGAGGATGCCCTGCTCACCAAGCACAACACCTGATGAGACCTAGGAAGAGACAGCAGCAGATCTTCACACCTGCATGAACAAGTTCCCAGCAGCTGAGAATTCCCATAGTACCACTGTGCCCCCCCCAAGGTGGGAGCATGCCTCACTGAGACTGTGGGAGCAGTCAGTGGCACCCCTAAGCCCCTATGTGATCACCTTGCCCTTATGTAGCAGAGCTCTCAAGGCTGCTGTGGTACCAAGGACTGGCCCAGGCTTGGACAGTCACAGCTGACAGGGATTTCTGCTGGCTCAGAATACACAGCTCCAGCCCTTGTAAGTGGCAGCAGGTGGAATCTGTGAGCAGATACTACCAGTATGCAATGGCACAGGTCCAATCCATTGAATAGTATGAAGAGGTGTATTAATACTCTACACCAGAAGGAAAAAGCCAAACACACAGAAATCAATCCTGAAAGCACCAAAATTTATAATCTAAATGATAGAGAATTCAAAATACCTATCATAAAAAAACTCTATGAGTTATAACAAAATTCAGAAAGACGGTTCAATTAAATCAGCAATAAAAATAATAAACAGACAGAATTCTTCACAATAAAGATGAAAACTACAAAGAAAAACCAGAGATGTTATAGATGAAAAACAAAATGAGTGAGATAAAGAAAATCTGGAGTCTGTAAATAACAGTGCTGATAATATGGCGGACAGAATTAACAATTTAGAGGATAGAAATATAGAAATTCTTCAGATGGAGGAGGAGAGAGAACTGAGACCAAAAACAAATGAAGAAATTCTCCAAGAAATATTAGGAAATGCAACATAAGGATTATAGGTATTCCAGAGGGAGAAAAGAAGAGAGAGCTTATTGAAAAAAAAAAAAAAATCTGACAACTTCCCAAACCTTGGGAAGCAGCTGGACTTAGGAGTAAAAGAAGCTATTAGAACCCCTAATTACATCAATGTAAACAGACCTTCCCCAAGGCATATGTTAGTAAAACTGACAAAAGTCATTGATAAAGAAAAAATATTAAGGGCAACAAGGCAGAAGAAAATAACCTACAAAAGAACTCCTATCAGAGTTTCAGTGGATTTTTCAGCAGAAACCTTACATGCTAGGAGAGAGTGGAATTATATATTCAAAATTCTGAAAGAAAAACGTTCAGCCAACAATACTCTATACACTGAAAATATCCTTCAGATATGATGGATAAGTATAAACGTTCCCAGATAAACAAAAGCTGGGAGAGTTTATCACCACAAGACCCTCCCTACAAGAAATGATCAAGAACCTCCTGAAAAAAATATGAAAGGGTTTATAAAACCTTGAGCGAGGAGATAAATATGCAAAGTCAGAAAATTACAACTTTCTACCAGAACAGATTAGCAAATACTTACTTGGAACATTAAAGATAATGGGAAGGAACACATCAAGAATGAATATAATCACTTCATTTTAACCACAAAATCACAACACAAAAGAGAAGAAGTTGTGACAACAATGACTTAGATGGGGAAGAGGCAAGGGATGGAAACTGCTTTGACTAAGGAAATAAGAAGCTATCAGAAAATGAACTAACTCATCTATGAGGTCTTTTATATAAACCACATAGTAACCACTAAACAAAAAGTCAGAACAGAGACACAAATGATAAATAATGAGAAAACCATCATAGAGAGCCACCAAACTGAATTGGCTGTCCAAAATACATGGGACAAGAAACAAGGGAAATTCAGAACAACTGGAAAACAAGTGATAAAATGGCAACATTTAGCCTTCATATATCAATAATCACTCTAAATGTAAATAGATTGAATTCTCCAGTCAAAAGGCACAGAGTGGCTGGATGGATTGAAATATAGGAGCTAACAAAATGCTGCCTCCATGAAACACATCTCAGCTCTCAAGACAAACACAGGCTTAGAGTGAAGGGATGGAAGAAAATACTCCAAGCTAATGGCAAACAAAAGAAAGCAGGTGTTGCCATACTTATATCAGACAAAGTAGACCTCAAGATAAAAAAGCTGATGAGAGACAAAGAGGGGCAGTATATAGTGATAAAAGGGACATTCCAACAGAAGGACATAATACTCATAAATATATATGCATCTAACACACGAGCACACAAGTACATAAAACAACTATTAATTCACTTAAGAGGAGATATTAACAGCAACAAAATAATACTAGAAGACCTTAACACCCCACTTACATGAATGGATAGATCATCCAGATAGAAAGTCAGCAAAGAAATAGTGGAACTAAGCAAAAAACTAGACCAGATGGACTTAATAGATACGTATAGAACACTCCACCCAAAACAAGAAGAATACACATTCTTCTCAAGTGCACATGGAACATTCTCAAAGATAAATAATTTATTGGAAAAAAGGCAAACTTCAATACATTTAAAAGGTTGAAATCATATCAAGCATGTTTTCCTGCCCAAATGCTAAGAAACTAGAAATCAACTACAAGAGAAATGCTGGTTAAGCAACAAATATGTGGACCAAAAAAAAAAAAAAAAACCCAGTATTCTACTGGACAACCAACAGATCATTGAAGAAATTAAAGGAGAAATGAAAAACTATCTGGAAACAAATGAAAATAAAAATACATATACCAACTCATATGGGATGCAGCAAAAGCACATCCCATGCTTTTCATAGCAATACAAGCCCATCTTAACAAACAAGAAAAATCTCAAATAAGCAATCTTAAACTACATCTAACAGAATTAGGAAAAGAACAAACAAAGCTCAAACTCAGGAGAAGTACAGAAATAATAAAAATTAGAGCAGAAATAAATGAAATTGAAAAAAAAAACAGTAGAAAGGATCAATGAAACTAAGAGCTCGTTCTTTGAGCAGATAAACAAAATTGACAAACCCTTCACCAGACTCACTAAGAAAAAAGGAGAGAAGTCTCAAATCAGTAAAATTAGAAATGAAAGAGGGAAAATTACAGCAAATACCACAGAAATACAAAGGATTATAAGAGAATATTATGAAAAACTGTATGCCAACAAATTGGACTATCTAGAAGAAACGGATACATTGTTAGACTCTTACAACCTCCCAAAACTGAATCAAGAAGAAACAGAGCATCTGAATAGACCAATCACAAGTAAAGAGATTGAAATAGTAATCAAAAATCTCCCAAAAAACAAAAGTCCAGGACCAGATGTCTTCTCTGGAGAACTCTACCAAAGATTCAAAGAAGAATTAACAGCTATCCTTCTCAAACTATTCCAAAAAATTGAAGAAGGTAGAACACTTCCTAACACATTTAATGAGGCCTGCATTACCCTGATTGCAATGCCAGATAAGGACAACGCAAAGAAGGAAAATTACAGGCCAATATTGCTGATGTACATAGATGCAAAATCCTTAGTAAAATATTGGAGAACCGAATATGGAAATGCATTAAAAAGATCATACACCATGATCAAGTGGGATTTATACGAGGGACACGGGGATGGTTCAACAACCACATATCAATCAATGTGATACATCATATTAACAAAAGGAGGAGCAAAAACCACATGATCATCTCCATAGATGCAGACAAAGCTTTTGACAAGATCTAACACCCGTTCATGGTAAAAATTCTCAATAAAATGGGTATAGAATGAAAGTACCTCAACATAATTAAGGCCATATATGGCAAAACTACAGCCAGCATCATACACAGTGGGGAAAAACTGAAAGCCATCCCTCTGAGAACAAGAACAAGAAAAGTGTGCCTGCTCTCACCACTGTTATTCAACATAGTACTGGAGGTTGTGGCCAGAGCAATGAGGCAAAAAATGGAAATTAAATGTATACAAATTGGCAAGGAAGAAGTGAAACTCTCATTGTTTGCAGATGACATGATTTTTTATAAGAAAACCCTACAGGCTCCATTGGGAAACTATTAGAAATAATCAACAAGTACAGTGCAGTTGGAGAGCACAAAATCAACTTAAAAAATCAGTTGCATTTCTATACTCTAATAATGAACTAACAGCAAGGGAACTCAAGAATACAATCTCATTTATGATTGCAACAGAAGGAATAAAGTATCTAGGAATAAATTTAACCAAGGAGGTGAAAGACCTATACACTGAAAACTGTAAGACATTATTGACAGAAATTGACGATGTCATAAAGACATGGAAAAATATTCCATACACATGGATTGGAAGAATAAACATAGTTATAATGTCCATGCTACCTAAAGCATTCTAGAGATTCAATGTAATCCCAATCAGAATCCCAAAGACATTCTTCATGGAAATAGAACAAGCAATCCTAAAATTCATACACGGCAACAAAAGACCTGAAATAGCTAAAACAATTCTGAGACAGAAGAACAAAGTGGCAGGCATCACAATCCCTGATTTTAAAATATACTACAAAGCTATAGTAATCGAAACAGCATGGTACTGGTACAAAAACAGACACACAGATCCATGGAACAGAATTGAAAGCCCAGAAATAAAACTACACATCTACAGACAGCTAATCTTCAACAAAGGTGCTGAGAACATACAATGGAGAAAGGAAAATCTCTTCCACAAATGGTGTTGGGAAAAATGGACAGCCACATGAAAAGAATGAAAGTAGACCATTATCTTTCTCTGTACACAAAAATTAAGTCAAAATGGCTTAAAGACTCAAAGGTAAGACATGAAACAATAAAATTCCTAGAAGAAAATATAGGCAGTACACTCTTTGACATTGGTCTTAGGAACATCTTTTTGAATATCATGTCTAGTCGGGCAAGGGAAACAAAAGAAAAAATGAACAAATGGGACTTCATCAGACTAAAAGGCTTCTGGAAGGCAAAGGAAACCAGGAACAAAATGAAAACACAACACACCAACTGGGAGAAAGTATTTGCAAATCATATTTCTGACAAGGGATTAATCTCCAAAATATATAGAGAACTGATACAACTCAACAACAGAAAAACAAAAAAAAACTGGTCAACCAACACACAGAGGATATGAACAGACATTTTCCAAAGAAGATACACAGATGGGCAACAGGCACCTGAAAAGATGTTCAACCTCACTAATCATCAGGGAAATGCAAATCAAAACTACGATGAAGTGTCATCTCACTCCTGCCAGAATGGTTATAATTAATAAGACAAAAAACAACAGAGGCCGGCCCAGTGGTTCAGCCGTTAAGTGTGCATGTTCCGCTTCAGTGGCCCAGGGTTCACCAGTTCGGATCCAGAGTGTGGACATGGCACCACTTGGCACGCCATGCTGTGGTAGGTGTCCCACGTATAAAGTAGAGGAAGATGGGCACAGATGTTAGCTCAGGGCCAGTCTTCCTCAGCAAAAACAGGAGGATTGGAAGCAGTTAGCTCAGGGCTAATCTTCCTCAAAAAAACCAAAAAACAAAAAACAACAAATGTGGGAAAGGATGTGGAGAAACTCATACACTGCTGGTGGGAATGCAAACTTGTGCAGCTACTATGGAAAACAGTACAGAGATTTCTCAAAACATTAAATATAGAAATACCATACAACTCAGCTATCCCACTACTGAGTATTTATCCAAAAAACTTGAAATCAACAATACAAAAAGCCTTATGCACCCCTACGTTTATTGTAGCATTATTCACAATAGCCAAGGTGAGGAAGCAACCCAAGTGCCCATTGACTGATGAATGGATAAAGATATGGTATATACACAAAATGGAATACTACTCAGCCTAAAAAAGAAAAAAATGTGCCATTTGCAACAACATGGATGGACCTACAGGATATTATGTTAAGTGAGATAAGCCAGACAGAGAAAGACAAGCACTATACGATTTCGCTCATATGTGGAAGATAAATACATGGAGAATAGACTAATGGTTACCAGAGGAGAGGGGGTTGGGGGGTCGGCATTAGGGGTAAAGGGAGCATATACATATGGTAACTGACGAATAATAATTTACAACTGAAATTTCACAATGTTATAAGCTATTATGACTGCAATAAATTTAAAAACAACTGTAAAGCACATCTATCATGTTACAAATCAGGACAATTGTTACCTTTTGAGGATATTTGACTGGAAAATGGCCATGCGTGATTTCAGGGGTTGGTAATAAAAAGTTCTGTTTCTTGTTTCAGGCACTAATACATGGATGTTTCAATTTTGTGAAAAATCATTTTGTGGGTATTGGTATTTTATACTTTTCTCTCTGTGTGTCATATTTCAGTAGATAATTTAGTTCAAATGAAAAAATAAGTTTAATATTGGATTATCATTGGCCCTTTATAAAAATTTTCTATCTTCTAAAGCAAAAACTGATTTCTGAATTTTATAATTATACAGTTTGTTTCCCCTTTTAAATATCATTTAAATCCCAACTGCTGATACAAGAATGGGCATTAGTTATATAATATTAGAAATGAATTTATTTGCTTGTGCACTAGTTTTTTTCTCATGAACATTATTTTAATTTTCACTGAGCTGTGAAACTAAATATATTTCTAATTTTATATACTTGCACATTTTATTAATAAATGTTTATGGATGAATATGTCAGGGAAATATTTCCATTATTTGAAAATATAAAATAATTCTGTCTTCATGAAATGATTTTTTGAATGCTTGATTATACATCTTTTATTCCAGGATCACTTTGAATCTTAATATTTTGATTGTTAAATCATTATTCAGAGTACTCGAATAGATTGGTTAATGTTTTTCCAAAAATCATTTTAAATGGTGTACTTATGTGCAAACATTTATCATAACCTAACAAGCATCACTTTAGTACTCAAGTGTGAATCCCATTTTGGATTTCTTTTTCTGGGTCATTTTGGAAACTTCCTCTCAAGAAGGCTGGTGTTCACACATGTGGACCCTGACCTTGAGAAAAATGTCAATATCCTGGCTCCAGACTCAGTTGCCAAAGGGCGACTTGATTCAATAAATTATAAAACACCACTGTAGGCCAACCACAGTGCTAGTGGCCCAGAATGCAAATAATTATAAGGCATTTTCCCTTCCCACAGAGACTCATGGTCTGTAGACGAAAAACTATGTAAAAGTATCATGATACATGATGATTTACAATTCAACACTGTGTAACATGATCTGAAGGGAACAAGGAGTGTAGCGGAATCTGAGGCTGACTTCTCAGCCACATCTACATTGTTAAGAACTTTCATATGACATGATATGGAATATTGGCCTACCTTCCTCAAATCTTTAAGCAGTAGATGAAACATTTAGATCTGATTTTTTGGGAAAGATATAATTGCAAACTTTTGTAAGATTACTGATCAGGGAATTAATTGGGACCAATGATAAGAACTGGTGTATATAGATGGTAGTTTAAGCTACGAAAGTCAATGAGATTAATCAGAGTATATAAGTGAGAAGAGCAAAAGTCCAAGAACAACAGGACGTCTTAACTGTCCTCTGCCCAAAGGAGGCGATACTCTGTCACATGTGGTATTTCACGACAGAGCTAAATTTACTGATAGGCAAATTTGGTGTGCATCAAAGATCACTCAGATAAATGGACTCTCTTTTGCATTTTGTTCAACTGCTGGGAAAGGTGACTCAGAATTTTGTGTTCTCTTCTCATATTCAAAGTGGAAGATCCTGTATTTTCTTTTATTATATTTTGCACCAGTGTTATTGGATTACAACTGACAAATAAAAATTGTATGTATGTAAGACATACAGTATGATGTTTTGATATATGTACACATTGTGAAATGATTAAGCTAATTAACATATCTATCGACTCACATAATTATGTATTTTTTATGGTGAGAACACAATATCTACTCTCTTAGCAAATTTCAAGTATCCATATATTATTAACTATAGTCACCTTGCTGTACATTTTCTCTCCAGAACTTCATTTTATGACTGAAAGTTTGCCTCCTTTGACCAACATATTCCCGTTTCCTCCACTCCCCAGCATCTGGCAACCATTATTCTGCTCTATGTTTCTCTCAGTTAAATTATTTTAGATTCCACATATAAGTGGGATCACACAGCATTTATCTTTCTGTGTCTGGTTTACTTGAATTACATAATGTACTCCAGGTTCATCCATGTTGTCACAAATGGCAGGATTGCCTTCTTTTCCTAGGCTGGGTAACACTTGTGCTGAGTTCTATCTATTGTCTCTCAGCTTTACCTTCTGCTTCTACATGCTATTCTCTGTAGCATCAGGGTCGTAAAACTACCAAAAAACAAAAACAAGCAAGCAAACAAAACAAACAGCATTAGCAACAAAACTCTCTTCCTGTACCCCTATGAGCTCTTTTTAGTACATTCTGCCAATGGGAGGTTTGCCAGATAAGTGGAAGGCGTAAAGAAAGAAAACATCACTTATTTTTCTGTTCTTGGTGATACCTATGTTAATGACGTAGAAATGCTGAGTGACTTGAGGATGCCCCCAGGGGTCTGGGCTCTGAGTAGGAGGTCAGCTCCCCATTTGTGCTCACTGGTGATGCTCTTCTAAGAGCCGCTGTGCTGGGTTTCCATCTCAGAAGTAAAAGCTTCATGATCTTTGATAACAACTGTCTTTTCTCTTTTGCTCCTTCAGCCTTTCCAACACATTTGTAAGCAACTCATATGTGAAAATTCCCTGGATTAGAAATATCTAGAGTAGTTTTTCTTTCTCTGACTGGACTCCAATCAGTAAAAGAAGGGTGAACCAGTGTGACCTTGATTCCAATCTGGTAATTTTACATCAGGGACTCAGCTATTGGATTAAATTAGAAAATGCCTATTTCATATACGGCATGAACTCAATAAGTATTATCACTATCATTGTTATCAGTGGTTGTTATGCTTGTCATCTTTATTATGGAAAAGAGCTCAAAATGACCACTTTCTAATTCACATAATTCTTCTCAATTTCTTTTGTCTGTTATTATTTTTATTAATAATTAAAATCAGAATTTTTACTCTTTTCAAATGATTTTTTCCTAAATAAACTGTCCCCTGAAAACTGTTGCAGATTATATTCCATGTAGCTTCATAGATTTCTGGCTGTAAGGGTTTTCTAGAGCTACGAAAGTATTAAACAGCTTTAATCTGAATGCTTTCCTTAAATTTTCCTCAACAAAGGTGGGAAGCAGAGCCTACGTAATTCCTTATGCATTTCTATAGAACAATTTAAAAGTTCTATGTTAAAAAATTAAGATATCCATGCATCAAGTCCTTCCTCCCAAGAAATATCAAGAGAAGGAGCACAATGTATTGTTTTCCATGTGTAGGGGAGGAAGACATTTCCTCTTCCCAAATGTGGGTTTGTCTGGCCGGAGAACGAATTAAATTCACATGAGACAGAATAGCAAGAGAAAATTAAACAAAGCTTTATGAGGAACCATGACCCGGGGCCTTTCTTCCCCAAGGAAGAAAGGGCACCAAAGAACTGAAGTGCACAGAGTGGTTATATACCCCCAAACAGGGTGTTTCACATATGATTGAAATGTCCCTTTTACAACAGTCACAAGGCTGCTCTGTCAGCACAGTGCTCGATGGAAACGGCAGATAGGTCTGCTGTCCCAGTGAATGCCGCAGGGTGGCAGGTGTGTTGCCTCGGGCTGGGTGGTCACAGATGAGTGCTGCAATCGGTTCCCAGCCTAAAGAAAGATGCTTAATCTTTAAGGAGATGCCAGCGTTGGGAGGGGGAGGGGAGTCAGTTACAGGAGGTTACCAGACAAGCTCAATAAAATGCAGATTTAAGTCCTTGCCTTTGGTATTGGCTAAGAGTTTCTAGAGAGAAGGTCATCTCCTTTCTTCTTCCTGGTACAGAGAGGGAGGCACCTTTACAGATAGAGATTTACCTTACAAATGTAAGTGTCCTAACAAAGGGCAAGTTCCATTCCTCAGAGCCTCCTTCCCTGTCCCAGTTTATCAAAAGCAATCAGCCTCAAATAATCCTGATGCCAAAGAGACGTACCTTGGGGTGGCCAATTTCAGGTCCCTACACATGCATTTAAAAGAAATGTTTAAATTTCTGGAATTCCCCCAAAAATAATTAGTTCAAATTGACTATTTTCATGTTGTTTATAGATATAGATACATATATAGATATAAATATTTACTTCACTCTGAAAGAGTTGAGGGGTTAAAAAGTCAAGATTGCTAGTTTCCTAGGACAACAAAAATCAAGAAGCAGTACACTGAAGAAAACTCAGATGAGAATGTTATTGTTCATAAAAAGAGCGATTAAATGACAAAGCCGAACTTCTCATAGTGCAACAAAATTGGACTTTTATTCTGTCCCCCAGATAACATTTTTAAAAAATTGCAGAGTTCAGACAACTGCATACTTTTATTGTATAAATTCAGACAAATGCTAAATTCTAGCACAATTTTATAGGAAATATTCATTGCAAGTTTCATAATGAGTTATTTCTAGGGGCCAGGCCACTGAAAGGCGTATTTGATACAACTACATTGTCAGAGCTGACTACTAATGGGTATGTTCAAGTATCCAAAGTAAGAGAAGCTAAAACTGGATTTCCAGATGGCAGGTTATTGTCAATCCTTGTTCCTGTTATAAAATACACCTGTCCACAAGGCTGGAAAGCTAATAAAAAGTGGCCGTATGAACCCTCATAAATCAAAACACATTTATTTCTCTTGTAAGGTATTTTTAGGGCAGGACTACTGTAAAGGAAACCCGTTAAAACATGGGGCATATTAATTCTGGACCACATACAGTGACAAGAGTGTAGATAGCATGCGAAAAAGTCCTTCCACTGATTTAAATGTCTTATACGCTTATGCAAACATTTTATTACTGAGAATTACCAAATGTGGACATTTATTACTGCAGATGTAACAAATGGACTAGAAAATACATTTATGGACAACTTGCTTAGTTCTCAAACCTAAGACATTTTAGGTCTCAAAAAAAAGCCAACTGCTAATGCTTTTGTACCCTTGAAGGCAGAAAGTGGAGTTTATGGAGGGTGAAATAAGAGTTACTAAATGATGCAGCTCAACTGCTTTTACTACCTAAATGAAATGCAAAAGAGCTTGATGGGGAACTCAAGAGTAAAACAAGGTGCCCAGGCTCTAAGATGTTTTCAGGAATTCAAGGCAATGATCTCAATAATGTTTATCCAAATAGATCACGACATTCCATAAATCAAAATAAATTGATTCATTCCTTTTTCTATTTTAGTCAAATCGAATGAGCATTTTAAAAAAGATCCTTGACTCCATATATGGGGTACTTGCAAGATCAGTGTCAAATAATGCTTTATCCCTATTTTAACTATCTAGATTGTGTATTGCCAAGCTTGCTAATAGAATTTCCTTGATCAGCTGATAGAGATATCCGACCACATTTCCAAAAACAGGAATATTTATTTAAAGAGTTATAAGGGGCATTCAAAGTACTATTAAAATATATACTTTTACATCAAATAATATAAAGTCCTTATGCTTGAGTCAGTTTATTTCCAGGTTTCCTTTTGCTGTGTTATGTTGAGACTTTCACCCACTAGAATCAGGATTCTATCAGATTTGTTGAGCAGCTTTTACCACCGAAGACGCTTAATTCTCCACAGGGACATTCCCATTATTGGGAGGAGAGCATCTTCCATGCCATTGTATCCTCCACAATGTAAATGACACATCATTCTTTTTATCTCATCTACTCGCTTTCTATTCTATTTAGTTACAAAAGTAGAATCTGTTTTCCTACGAGCTTTCCTAACAATCACTACTTATTTTTGTACTGAACTTCTTTGATGAGAACATTAAGTATAAGACATAAAACTACAATAAAAAATTTTGATCATGGAAATAAAGTTAAGCTATAAATTATAACATAAAAAGGAAAATATTTACTTTAAGATAGATCTCTCATAAAACATATACAAATGGATCGGGCTTTAGAATCAGCACTTACATTACTACAGTGTAATTTCATTTTCTTTAATTTTAATGATCTGCCAAATCAGGTTTCTTTTAAAAAGTACCTCCTTGGTAGAAAGAAGACATTTTTTAATGAGTACACAGTCTCATTTTGGAAAGATGAAAGAGTTCTGGAGATGGATTGTGGCGATGGTTGCACAACAGTATGAATGTACTTAATGTCACTGTAGTATATGCTTAAGGAAAATTAAAATGGTAAATTTTATCACAATTGAAAAAACAGGGAAAAGCCTATCCTTTTATTAAAACAGAGACTGTAGGTTTTTCAACTGTTTTAGTTTGCTACTAACATCACTCTCGCGACAGTGAAATATTTTTCTGGCGTTGGTTTTCCCATTGGTTGTGGGAAAAGTCAGATTCAATGACACAATATGTGTGCATAGTCACACTGGAAGATGCTATCTGCAGTAAGACCAACTTTGCCATGAACAGGGTAGAATGATTTATTTTCTACTCATTAGCAGAGCGATGTTGTTTGTGTTTATAGATGAAGTATGCTTAAATAAAATAGATGTGTCCTAAAGCAAAACCTGTATAGTGCCAGTATGTTGTGTTTTCATATTTCATTCATTCATCTATTCATTCATTCATGGAGAATTTACTAGGAACCAACATTAGGTGATGGGGAAACAAAGATAAAATAAGACAATCATACAGCTCACCGATTCCTGGATGGATATTCTTCTTATGTCGCTATCTTCTTTAACACCAAAATCTCTTTTATGTAACCAATGTTATAAAGATCTCTCATATGTTGCCTGAAGGTATCTGTGAAAGGGGATGATGGTTATATTTTCCCTGTTGGGTTATTAGAGAATTAAATGAGATAATCCATATAAATTTTGTCTCATTGTCTGGCACAAATTTACAGTCAACAAACATTAGCTTTTATTTTCATTATTGGCAGTATTATTCAATACAGGATAAAATATCAGTTTCCAGAAAGAACAAAATCAGTAAACTTAAATATTTCTGGCAGAACTATGACACAGGAAATATCTGGCAGAGGATTTTGTGACATGGAAATTCTTGTCTTAGGTAAAAATCTATTTCAATGATAATCATCATTCAATAGAATATAAAGAATAAAAAAGAATATGATAAGTAGAATTAGGCAGGCAAAGGCTCAAAATAAATTAATATGTGCCAAATAAAATGCCTAGGACACTAGCAAAGTTACTTTCTAAAGGCATTACAGAATGATAAGAAAATCAGGATATTTTTGTGAATAAGATAGGAATATATGGGATAAATGGTAATTTGATTAGTGAATTCATACCTAACTGTCTAGTCATACCCTAAGGATGATGATTAATGAATTAACATCAACTAGAGGAAAATTGCTAATGACTTGAGTCATTAGTCCATCCTGCTGTGTTGTATCAATCCCACTGTTTATCACATCCTGTGGTGCTTATCAATATGTTTTATTTTTTATTAGTGGGCTTTTGACACTAAAGAAACCATGTTCATCAAATTATTTAATTATATATAATAGAAAACGCAGTTGGAATTTGAAAATAAATTATAATTTGCAATGATGGAGCAAATTTATCAGGATGAAATGATGTGGATATAAATGTAACTTGCCGAGCGTGTGTCCAAATATTCACATGAAGAATTTTAAGGATCTTGGGGAAAGGAAAGGTTTACTCTCTGACAAGTTATGTACATCTCTATGGCTGCAATTAGAATCAGTAACAGAAATCTATAATAGGTTATTTTGAGAAATAAAAGACATTTTGTTTATAAAATGCTTCTTGAGGTCCCTGGCATATAGAAAATATTAAAGAATTATTGTCTTTTAAACAGCAGAATGTGGGGGAAAAGAAAGTATAATTTTTAATCTTTTACAGACTCAATATAAGCCAACAATACAAAGGAGCTACAGAAAGGTGAATTTTCCTCTTTCAACTGCCTAAGTCAAACAGAGAGAATGAGTAACGTGATAGACACAATTTCTTCTGTAGCACACAGTCCATGCTGAAGGTCCATGTTTTAAGGAGGAGATTGAAAAGTTGGCACATATTTGGAATAATATAACCAAAACGATGATAGGTTTGGACCCATGAAATAAAGTAAAAGTTGAAAGATGCACAGAAGAAAATTTGTAGAAGATAATATTTCAAAATGAAAGTATGATCTTTTTAAACTCTTCTCTATAAAAACTTTCTTTATAGACTGTAAACTGGGTTTCGTCTGTGTTTCTCTCTAAATAAACAAATTAATCGTAGACAATATAGATGAACAGAGTATAGCTTAAGACAAGTAGCTTTTTAGACAGATAACAATTACCCCATTGATACTGAATAGGATTAGTCATGTATCTTATGATGATTTATACTATAATAATGGCTCAAACCACTGGGGAGATACAGAGCCCTCTAAGATACAATGGAAGCGATGAAACTTTTCCAGATCATGTAAAGGAAAAATCACTTACCCCAATACATATCAGACAGTATCTAAGACCCTCTAAAATTCTACAGCACTCACAGAATCCAGTTTAAGAATCTTTGATGAAGGTGACCTTTAATGTTTTATTAATTCTGATTTTTAAAAATTTTCAATGTGAACAAGACATCAGGATGTGGCAAATATTATTTTAATTGTTCTGATTTAGAGTTTTCCTCTGTTGCTGATTTTTCCATGGAATAAGTCCAAGATCACAATAAGCATTATGATTTTACACGATGTACTGCTATTACTATATTCGTAACAATTTTCCCCCCAATTCTATATCTAATGAAAATATAAAAATATTCCGGATTGTAGAAACTTCAATTCTCATACACCATCTGTAAAAAGCTTGTTTGAAGATTAAAAAAATAATTTGAGGGACTGGCCTGGTGGTGTAGGAGTCAAGTTCGTGAGCTCTGCTTTGGTGGGCCAGGGTTAGCAGTTTCGGATCCCAGGTGCGGACACAGCACCGCTCATCAAGCCATTCTGTGGCGGCATCCCATATACAAAATAGAGGAAGATGGGCACAGACGTTAGCTCAGGGCCAATCTTCCTCACACACACACAAAAACAAAATAATAATAATAACAATAATAATTTGAGACAGAGCAAGATATTGGAGCACAGGAATAGTAATACTAAGCCACTAGTAAAATAAAAAGAATTCTTAAGTAACAGTTTTGCAGTGGAGCAGTATCTCCAAGTCAGATATTTCTAATAAAACCAGTTTAAAATTAAGATAGCATAAGCATATTTTTAATAATATATATACAATTTTCTGCCAAAATAATTTATTTATCAGAGTATCATAAATTCCAGAAATATCCCCAAACTCTATAAAATGATTTCCTATTATTAAGCAAATTAAAGTTATGATTTATTTGTGGCAATAAGTGGAATTTTTTTTAATCTAACTATTCTTATGTATTTATTCTTCCAAATATTGTTTTAGGATAACTTATCAAGGTCCAAATACAAAACATTTGTTTTTTAAAATTCTCACTCATTTATATGCTTTACAGCTCATTTCAATTAATATTTGGTGATGTTTGTCTGCATACAGAGTGTGTATATGAGGAATGGAGGTGAGGAATTTCTTTTTCCTTGGGCCTCATGTAACGCTTTAAAAGATCAATTTAGGACATGAAGTTTTCCTATTTCCCAACAGTCACAAGTTAATAAGAAAGCAAATTGTGCTTATTTATGTGCTTACTCCCAAGGTCTAAAATATAATGTTTTAAGAAAAGAGCACCTGACAAATGTTTGTCATTGAGGATGGGAGTGGAGATGATAATGAAACCTCAGTTTCTGCCCACTTCTATCTCTATTACCTTTCTTCCATATCAGCCAATGATATAATACTCTGGGAATATGGATTTCATTATTCTCTTGCCATATTCAACTTTAAAAGTGATTCATAGCATGTTATGATAAAAATTTAAAAGTTGAATAGAATCATCGTGTTGTACACCTGAAACTAATATAATGTCAATTGTACCTCAATAAATTGTTTTTTAATTTAGAAGCTGAGATAGCATCAATTATCCCCTTATTTAGACATCAACCTGATAAACACACAAAATCACCTTAAATATCTGTTTTTGTGTATGTGAATGCATATATACATACAACCTTCAAGTAGAAAGAAATAGTTTTTTTTTCTCTTTTAAGATCCTTACAACCATGTAAGAAAAATTTATATATAAATTTTCTCCAAAACTCCAGTTCCTTTTTTCTAGTCATTCCATCTTTTAAAATATACATCTGATACCTTGCATGGCCTCATCTCAAAATTCAAACCTATATTTTCTACTTGAGCACAAGGATTTTGGCAATTCAATGCTTCTATTACCAGTACTTATTATTTATACTTTGTTTGACTAATAATGATGGTGTGCTGGTGCTAGCTGGAATCTTTATATCCAATATAAAGTCTTTGATTCCGAAAAAAACAAAAGAATATAATTACATGGTGTGTATTCCAAGAAACCTAGATATTTTTAAACATAAGAAAAATTAGCTTAAATAATTATATGTCAGGATACATAGCTTCTTAAAATTTTTGTTTTGTCTTTTGCTTCAGATTTCTCAGTCAGAATGTGACATAATTTCTCTTCTACACAAAAGGCAGTGATGCCACTTGCTGAAATTTTTCTCTTTAGACATATCTTCAAGTCCTGTGATATAAATTTAAATTATCACAGAAAATATATTAAAAGTTGATCTTTTTTAACTATAATTTTTCCAGGTTTTAAAAGATACAATCACTGATTCAATGAACGTTGTGAGTGCTTATTTAGTCAATAATTGAATGGCTGTTTGTTGACTTGCTGTATATCCTGAAACTCTGACAGGAACAGGCAAGAGGTATGTTTTCTGGGAACCAAGAGTTCACAAACAAGTAAAAAGAGAAATGTGCAATTGCATGTTTTAAGTTCTTTACTTCAGTAAATCTATGAACTGAGTATAGTCATTGCACAGAGGAAAGTGGACATCACTTCCTGGGTTTGTGTGGGAATTCTCATCAAAGGAAAAATAACTGAACAAAAGAAAGTTTAGATCTTGCTAAATATGGAAGAGCCAGGCAGCTGGGGGAATAAGGCATCCAGGTACAGTGGTCAGTATGTGGATTGTTTTTGAGAGAGAGTTACAATTTCAGTACAGTTTCAAAATAAGATTCAAGTCAAGTGAGATGTAAAAGGTAGATTTGGGAAGTCTAGGAAAGGCGCTATATAGAATATGCTGAGGAAGTGAAATTGTATGAAACTAGTTGAAGCCTATAACAGAGTATGGGAAACTGGGGCATGATGTGAACCACAATTACACTGAGTATTAGACTCAAAAGAAAATACTGATGTCGACTCTTGGTTCTCTGAATCCAGCACCTGCAAACTTCTTGCGTGAAGCACTCTGACGCTTAGCTGTAACCTCTCCTCCTTGCAGAACCCATCAGAGGATTGTGGCAAGTTATCAAGCTTGTGTACCCTCATTAAAGTTCATATATGTGCTTTCCAGTTCATCCCAGTGGATGCTTGATTAATTTATAACAAGGCTAGATACACATTAACAAATCTTGTTCCTGAGAAATATAAAATTTTGTTTCAGCTAGAATGCCCTGACATAACTATGAAGAATCTATATTCCTTGAGGTAGAGTGAAGATTAAAACCATCCTTCTCCGGGTTCTTTGAGGTATATGAGGCCAGAGAAAAATTAATTGTGTGAAAACTTGAGAAGATTTTCTTCCTGGGGTCTACTTGCTTTGCCCTTAAAAGCTTGGTTGGATAATAATTATACATACATTTCTTTCAAATATAAAAATAAATCCATACTGTAATTAGCAAAACAGTAGACAGATGTATAAGTTATATATGTCTCCTGTGTTTCGGTTAAATTATTTGAGCATGAAACTTTCTCAAGTTTAATATGTATAAATTTATGTGATTCTTTATAGTCATAATACTTCAAAGTTTCATACACCCTTTTTCTTCAAGTTCTTTATTGATAAACTTTCGTTTCCTTATTTTTTTATTTTTTAAATCTTTTCTCTTTTTCCCCTTTTTCTCCTTCTCTTTTTCCTCCTCTTTCTTCTTCCCCTTCCATTTTTTGGCCAAATTAAGTTTTTTTTCACTTTTTTTCTATAGTTTGCTTTGGTTCATTCCTTTGATTTGTCTTGTTGTTCACCTCGTCAAACAATATTGTAATAAACCTTCTACAAATATACCTACATATAGGGGCTGTTATTTTTGTACAAGATAGTCACAAAACTTTGATCACAAGATGAATTCTTTTCAGTTTAAAAGGATTGCAATGTAGTTTTCCCAGTTGTCCATGATAATTCACATTTCCTTCAGAAATATTTAAGAATGTCTGTTTTCCCAAATACCAGAGACAATTGATGCTACAGAATTTTTCTTTTCCTTATTGATCAACTTGATATACGAAGATATATTCTGATTTGCATTTGCTAAATTACTAAAGTGATAGCCTTTTTTACTTATCTTGGGCATTTGAAATTTTTGAACAATAATTTGCCAATTCATGGACTTGGCTCACTATTTTACTTCGTAGTTTGTTTTTGTCAATTAATTTAGCTACTTTCTGTAAATTATAAATATTAACTTTTGTTCATTTTCGGGAAATAATTTTTCCTTCCTAAATAAGTTTAGAGAAATTTTAGTCTTCATTTATGATGCTTTTGGATATATAAGGTAAAATGGTCAATCTTTAACTTTGTGGCTTTTAGGTATCCCATCCTTACTTAGGTTGTAGGCTCCATAAATATGTATTTTTTCTTAATATTCTTTCTTAAAATTTTTTCTAATGCTGAAGTTTTTTAAAGTTCTCAACCTCTTGATTTTTCTCTCAAATCTGTTTCTACAACACTGCCTTTTGACTCAACTCACCAGTCTTAAGACAAGTAAAAAATTCAAGACTTTTCCTTTTTTTTTTTTTGAGGAAGATCAGCCCTGAGCTAACATCTGCCAATCCTCCTCATTTTTTTTTCAAGACTTTATTTTTTTCCTTTTTCTCCCCAAAGCCCCCCAGTACATAGTTGTATATTCTTCATTGTGGGTCCTCCTAGTTGTGGCATGTGGGACGCTGCCTCAGCGTGGCTCGATGAGCAGTGCCATGACAGCGCCCAGGATTCGAACCAATGAAACACTGGGCCGCCTGCAGTGGAGCACGCGAACTTAACCACTCGGCCACGGGGCCAGCCCCCTGCCAATCCTCCTCTTTTTGCTGAGGAAGACTGGTGCTGAGCTAACATCCATGCCCATCTTCCTCTGCTTTATATGTGGGATGCCTACCACAGCATGGCTTGATGAAAAGTGCCATGTCTGCGCCCGGAATCTAAACCAGCGAACACCAGGCTGCAGAAGCGGAAGGTGCACACTTAACTGCTGCTGTATCCAGCAGGCTCCAAGACTTTTCTTTTCCTGATGCATCTCTTTTCCTCACCCCACATACCCAATCAGCTAACTCTAAAATACGGTCTGAATTTCCTCATTTTTCTCAGCTTAAATTTTACTTCCTTAGTATGCTCTTCCCATAGCATCCAATATAACCAGACCTGCTTTCTCATTCCTGCATTCCCACAATGGCAGTCCCTTAATTTCTTCAAATGTTTAATTATTCATTTTTTTTTGTTTTTAATGTTACAATGTAAGATGACAAGTCATGAATATGTTTAATATAGGTCTTAATTTCTTTTGCTGAAAATAGTATCTAACCATAATAAGTACTCAGTAAATATTAACTGAATGGTGGATTCAATAGGATTTTCTATATACAAGATTGCAAATTGTATGTATGTATCTGTGTGTGTGTGCATGCAAGTGGGTGTGTGTGTGTGTGGAGTAAGAAATGGTAAGTTTTCAGAGAAATAGTAAATTTGAGTTTTAAAAAATTCTTTATTCTACTCTTTGTGCATTTTAAACCTGAGCAACCTTATCTTTCTTTGAGACAATTTTTATCCACTAACTATTAACGTAGTGTGGTCACGGGTCTTATTTTCCTCCAAATTACCATGATATGTATATTGATCTTCCTCTTTCTGACTGCTATGTATATAATATGAATTATATACATTTAATTTGACATATAATTTCATTATCCTATATAATATATAATAAATATGTTTTATATTAATTTAAAAATAATAATTTTAATCTCTTAATCTGATACTATACTAATTCTGTCTCAGGGTAATATCATGAGCTCCACCATGCAAAACATTAATTATCTCTTTAGGCCCATCTAATCTGATGTTGAAATAATGCTCTGAGGTTAATTTTATTTAGCTGCTATTTATGAAGATAAGTCAGCTCCCACAGTCTCTCCCCTAACATGTCATGTTTATACTTCCTTTTGTGGTCCAGAGAGATAGCTATCCTGTTTCTGGCTGTGGCTATGTCATTTTACTTTTCATCATTTTGCTTTTATTTTTCTAATGAACATATCATTACTTAATTATAAGGTCAGAGAGGGATCCTCAAAGTATAAACTGACAACAATATCTTGACCAGAAATTTAATGAGAACCTTTGATAGCATCGTGTGTGTTATGAGTTCAATTATGTCCCCTCAAATTATGTTGAAATCCTAACCCTGAGTATTTGTGAATGTGACCTTAGTTGGAAATAGGGGCTTTGCAGATGACCGAGTTAAGTTGAAGTCAATAGGATGGGCCCTAATCCAATATGACTGTGTCCTTATAAAGAGGGGAAATTTGTATGCGTACACAGAAAACACATAGGGAGAGCACCATGTGAACATGAAAGCAGAGATCAGAGCGATGCATCTGAAATCCAATCAGTGCCAAAGATTGCCAGCAAACCACCCTGAGCTAGGGGAGAGGTGGGGGACACATTCTCCTTCACAGCCCTCAGAAGGAGCAACACTGCCAACACCTCGATGTCTTATTTCCAGCCTGCAGAACTGTGTGACATAAATTTCTGTTGTTTATGCCATCCAGTTTGTGGTACTTTGTGACAGCAATCCTAGTAAACTAATGCGACGTCTAAACTTTGTGAGAAAATTTCCATATTATTATTTTAAATAAATAAAATTCAATATTTTGATTCAAATTCTATGTAACATATTTTCATCCAAAATGTTCTTTATGCTCTCTAGAACTATATAGGCTCCCTACAAGAAAGAAGTATTGATAACATTCTGTGGGTGCATATTAATATTATTAATATTATTAAGTCTCCGTGTACCATGATCTGCTGTGTGATTAGATACTTGTTAACTGGATTATC
Source organism: Equus quagga (assembly GCF_021613505.1). Classification (NCBI taxonomy): domain Eukaryota; kingdom Metazoa; phylum Chordata; class Mammalia; order Perissodactyla; family Equidae; genus Equus; species Equus quagga. Next base: position 7,527,683 of record NC_060275.1, read on the forward strand.
TGTCAAAATGCTTCCTATAAACTTTGCCTACATTTAAAAAATATATATTTATACGTTAATGTCCCTTACATAGAGGATAAAAATTATATTTACAACAGTGAAGTTTAACTGATAAATCATTCAAGGAGCTCTAAATACTGCCGTCAGAATACCTTTTGCTTTCTGGAAGACGCCTTTGTAATGAGTGGTTAGCAAGATTTTACTGTAACATCTCTTCCTTTTCTTCCTCACCCCTAACCTTCATTACAGGGTAAAATAAAAAGAAATGACATGGGGCCGGCCGGGTGGCTCAGCGGTTAAGTGTGCACCTTCTGCTTTTGCGGCCCGGGATTCACTGGTTTGGATCTCCGGTGTGGACATGGCACCGCTTGGCATGGCATGCTGTAGTAGGTGTCCCACATATAAAGTAGAGGAAGATGAGCATGGATGTTAGCTCAGGGCCAGTCTTCCTCAGCAAAAAGAGGAGGATTGGCAGCAGTTAGCTCAGGGCTAATCTTCCTTAAAAAAAAGAAACCGCAGAAACAGGAAAAAAAAATAGTTGTGATAACATCTAAGATCTCTGTCAACTTTTGTCCAAGCTACTTTGTTTCACATTCCAACTTCTATATTAATAACAGGAAATTGAGGAAATTGACATTAAACTTTCAATCTTAAGTATATGGCTCTTTCCCAAAACTGAAGGAAACAGAGCATCAACCACTTGAAAAATCTTGAGCTTCTAGCTTAATTCCCTACCCGCTATGCCACTTCTCCTTTCTGTTTTTCTGACTTGATGAAGGAAGCAAAAGCAGAATATTTTTTTAAAATTTTCAGAGAAAAATAAAAGGCATTCACCTTTGTTGTTAGAAGTAAATTACTACCCTGAATCATCATGCAGAAATATAGGACAGATTTTTATTTCTTATTATTAGTGTTAAATTATTCAGTGGTCCCCATTAGCAATATGATAACATGGCAATTTTATATTTAGACTTCCTTATAGACGACATCAGCAGCTTACTTTGAACCCCTGACAAGTTGACTGTGCACTGACTCAGAAATTATTAAAATTAGTGACCAGGATAAAATGGTAATACTTAGTTTTACTTTTAAAAAATTTATCCCTAGAAAATATTCTCTGTTAATATTGTCAATATATTTGGTGTTTCTTCTTCTTCTTCTCCTCTTCTTTAAATTATTATTATTTATTATTATCATAATTAATCTTTTCCTCACCACTATTGTCAAATAATCGACAGTCAAGAATTTCTCAGTAATGTTTAACAGCTCAGCTGTGTCTTCACGTGCCATTTTTCCTATAATGTACTTTTTATCTGAGATGGTCATTTTTCCTGTTTAGTTTCAGATTTTTTAAAGGCAGTGTATATTTTTCTTCATATATCTGCACTATAATTTATACTCTGTCAAGAGAATCCTTTTGCACTTTTTAAAAAGCTGTTGCTTTTTCTGGTTATTTTATTGCAAAGGTACCAAATTCAATCTTGCAGATATGAAATCATTTCCATCTGTCTGACAAAAAGTAAGTTCTCTTCTTAAGTTTTACCAGGTTTTTGGTAACTTACTTTCCCCCTATAAACAGAGATTTTTAAAAGAATGTTAAATGGAAGATGTATGTCTTTATATATGGATACAGTTTTAAATTTATATTAGTGGGAATAAAAGAAATGCAGTCTACATTTTACATAAATCTGTGTATGCAATGTGTTCAAATTATGTAAATATGAAATATCCTCACTATCTAATCTCTCTCCCTCTCTCTTTGAATGATTGGAGCATTAAAAATGATTGATTATCTCTTGATTGTACAACAATGCAGTTATCAGTTTTCCATTAAATTTGTCAGTGTAGTTTTTAACCTTTCCAACACATGTGTATTTCTTTTACATTAATAAAATAATATATATTAAAATCGTGATATAAATGCTTATTCTATATCTCATGAGTTAAAAATGAATAATTTTTCTAAAAGTACAGTACCATAAGAAGCATATATTTGCACAGAAAATCATGAGAAATTAATTACAATATTTACATTTCATATTATATTTAATGTATAATGACAATCTTACTTTCAAACATTGTCATTGTTGAATGACGTTAGCATCATGGCAGATTGAAATTGCCCAGGACTCTCTCTCCTCCAACATACAACAAAAAGGGACATCCATACTGCAACAGAGGACATCGTAACAGAACACAAAAACGTTGGAAAGACACACAACCATATGATGGAGGGAGGAGAGGCTGGAGCCCAATTTACAGGAGCTGAAACAGGGTAAGAGAGAAATTTGTTCTCTCCCCTAAAGACTGCTATCCAGGATGGTGGGACGCACCATGAGGGAAGGAATGAGGTTGGGAACATTCATTTGCAAGATCATCAAGGACTCCCTAGGTCCTTGTAGCCTAAAGGGAAGCCTTCTAATGGGGCAAAAGCTTTGGGGGGGTCAGTGATCTCATCAAGCCAACACCCCAGGAGATCAGATAGTGAGAGTAGAGCAAGGAAACCCCGAGAGCATGCAGGAGATAGCGCCTCTCCCTCTACCCTCCCTGTGCCAGCTCCATTGCCTGGGATCTCAGCTAAGGCAGAGGGCTCAGAATACGCAGCTCTCAACCCACACCCTGTGGCAGTAGGTGGTAACTGAAGCCAAATAATATCGGAAGGCATAAGACTCGACCCACCTCTAGCAATATCAGACACTATATCAAATCTCCAGACAAGAGAGAAAATGACAAGCACCCAGAATTCAGTCCTGAGGACACAGAAATACATAATCTAACTGACAATGAATTAAAAATAGTTATCACCAAAAAACTCAATGAGGTAAAAGAGAATGTAGAGAAACAATTCAATGAGTTCAGGAGCTACTTCACAAAAGAGATTGAAACTGTAAAGAAGAATCAATTAGAAATATTAGAGGTGAAAGACACAATGGAAGAGATAAAACAAAGTATGGATTTCCTGAATGATTGAGTGGACATCATAGAGGAGTGTATCAGCATAATTGAAGATAAACATATTGAAATGCTCCAGACAGAGGAAAAGAGAAAAGTAAGACTAAAAGGAAAGGAAGAAAATCTCTGAGAAATATCCAACACAATGAGGAAATGTAACATAAGAATTATAGGTATTCAAGAAGGAGAAGAGAAGGAGAATGGAGCAGAAAATGTGTTCATAGAAATAATAGCAGAGAACTTCCCAAACCTAGGGAAAGAGAAGGAAATCTGTGTGGAAGAGGCTTCCAGATCTCCTAGGTTTGTCAATGCAAAAAAAGACCCACTGCAAGGCATATAGCAGTGAGACTGGAAAAAATGAATGACAAAGAAAGAACAATAAGGCCAGCAAGGCAAAAGAAAATAACTTACAAAGGAACCCCTTTCAGGCTTTCAGTGGATTTTTCTGCAGAAACCTTACAAGTTAGGAGAGAATGGAATGACATATTCAAATCTTTAAAAGACAAAATTCTTCAGCCAAGAATACTTTATCCAGCAAAAATATCATTCAGATATGAGGGAGAAATGAAAACATTGCCAGACAAACAAAAGCTAAGGGACTTCGTAGCCACGAGACCCCTCCCCAACCACAAGAAATCCTCAAGAAGTCCCTCATACCTAAGGAAAAAACAAGGGAGAGAAGAGTTACAAAACAGAGTAAGGAGATAAATAGGCAGATAGAATCAGAATAAGACAGCGAATACTCAAGTATGGCATTAAGCTAAAGGGAAGGAAAACATCACAAACAAATATAATCCTGTCATTTTAACCACAAACTTACAACACAAGATGGAACAAGATGTGAGAAAAACAAATTAGGGAAGGGAGGAGGAAAGGGACTGAATTGGTTTAGACTAAGGAAATGAGGCCATCAGAAAATGGACTGTCTTATATGCAAGATTCTGAACACAGACCTAAGCGTAACCACTAAACAAAAAAGCAGAACAGAGACACAAATAATAAATAAGGAGTAAACAAAGAAACATGTCATAAAAAACTGCATGATTCAAGGGAGAGACCAAACACACAGGATGAGAAACAAAGGAAATGCAGGAAAACTGGAAAACAAGTAATAAAACGACAGCATGAAGTCTTCATACATCAATAATCACCCTAAACATGAATGGATTGAATTCTCCAATTAAAAGACACAGAGTGGCGAGATAGATTAAAGAACAAGACTTGACAATATACTGCCTCCTGGAAACACATCTCACTTCCAATGACAAACACAGGCTCAGAGTGAAGGGATGGAAGATGATAATCCAAGCTAATGACAAACAAAAGAAAGCAGGTGTTGCAATACTTATATCAGACAAAGTAGACTCCAAGATGAGAGAAGTAAAGATAGACAAAAAGGGGCTATAGTGATCAAAGGGACACTCCATCAAGAAGAAATAACACTTATAAATATCTATGCACCCAACACAGGAGCAACAAATTCATAAAGCAACTATGAATAAACATAAAAGAAGATATTAATAATAACACAATAATAGTAGGGGACCTCAACACTCCACTCACTTCAATGGATAGATCATCCAGACAGAAAATCAACAAGGAAACAGTGAAATTAAACGAAAAGCTAAACCAGTTGGACTTAATAGACGCATATAGAACGCTCCATCAAAACAGCAGAATGCACATTCTTCTCACGTGCACTCAGAACACTCTCAAGGATAGACCATATGTTGGGAAACAAGGCAATCCTCAATAAATTTAAGAAAATTGAAATAATAACAAGCATCTTTTTCACTCACAATGCTATAAAGCTAGAAATTAATTACAAGAAAAAAACTGAGAAAGGTACAAATAGGTGGAAACTAAACAACATGCTATTGAAGCAGCAATGGATAATTGAAGAAATTAAAGGAGAAATCAAAAAATATCTGGAGACAAATGAAAATGATAACATACCATACCAACTCACATGGGATGCAGCAAAAGCTGTATTAAGAGGGAAACTCATCTCAATACAGGCATACCTTAACAAACAAAAAAAAATCCCAAATAAGCAATCTCAAATTACACCTAACTGAATTAGAAAAAGAAGAACAAACAAAGCCCAAAGTCAGCAGAAGGAGAGAAATAATAAAAAGCAGAGCCAAAATAAACGCTATTGAAACAAAAAAGGCAGTAGAAAGAATCAATGAAACAGAGAGCTGGTTCTCTGAGAAGATAAATAAAATTGACAAACTCCTAGCCAGACTTACAAAGGAAAAAAGAGAGAAAGCTCAGATAAACAAAATTAGAAATGAAAAAGGAGAAATAACAACAGAGTCCACAGAAATACAACGGATTATAAGAGAATACTACAAAAAACTGTATGCCAACAAAATGGATAATCTAGAGGAAATGGTTAAGTTCTTAGACTCTTACAACTCCCAAAGATGAATCAAGAAGAACAGACAATCTGAATAGACCAATCACAAGGAAATAGATTTAAACAGTAATCAAAAGCATCCCAAAGAATAAAACCCCAGGACCAGATGGCTTCCCTGGGGAATTCTACCAAACTTTCAGAGAAGATTTAATACCTATCATTCTCAAGCTATTCCAAAAAGTTAAGGAAGATGGAATACTTCCTAACACATTCTATGAGGCCAACATCGTTCTGATATGAAAGCATGACACGGACAACCCCAAAAAGGAAAACTACAGGCCAATATCATTGATGATGAATATAGATGCAAAATCCTCAACAAAATTTTGGTAAGTCAAATTCAGCAATAGATCAAAAAGATCATACATCATGATCAAGTGGGATTTATACTAGGGAGACAGGGATGGTTCAACATTCATGAATCAATCAAGATGATACACCACATCAACAAATTTAGGAATAACAACCACATGATCATCTCAATAGATGCAGAGATAGCATTTGACAATATCCAACAGCGATTTATGATAAAAACTCTTAACAAAATGGGGATAGAAGGAAATTACCTCAACATATCAAAAGCCATATATCACGAACCCACAGGCAACATCACACTCAATGGGCAAAAACTGAACGTCATCCCTCTGAGAACAGGAACACAATGCCCACTATCACCACTATTATTCTTCATAGTACTGGAGGTTTTGGCCAGAGCAATTAGGCAGGAGAAAGGAATAAAAGGAATCCAAATAGTGAGTGAAGAAGTGAAACTCTTGCTGTTTGCAGATGACATGATCTTATATATAAAAAACCCCAAAGAATCCATCGGAAAACTAATAGAAATGATTAACAACTACAGTAAAGTTGAAGGCTACAAAATCAACTTACAAAAATCAGTTTCATTTATATACTCCAATAACAAATTTACAGAAAGAGCATTCAAGAATACAATTCCATTTACAATCACAACTAAAGGAATAAAGTACATAGGAACAAATTTAACCAAGGAGGTGAAAGACTTATACAATGAAAACTATAAGACGTTACTGAAAGAAATGGATAATAACATAAAGGGTTGGAAAGAGATTCCATGCACATGGATTGGAAGAATAAACATAGTTAAAATGTCCAAACTATCCAAAGCAATCTACAGATTCAATGCAATCTCAATCAGAATCCCAATGACATTCTTTATGGAAATAGAACAAAGCAACCAAAGACCCCAAATTGCTAAGGCAATCCAGAGAAAAAAGAACAAAGCTGGAGGTATCACAATCCCTGACTTCAAAATGTACTACAAAGCCAACATGATCAAAATGGCATGGTACTGGTACAAAAACAGGTACACAGATCAATAGAACAGAACTGAAAGCCCAGAAATAAAACCGTACATCTACGGACAGCTAATCTTTGACAAAGGTGCCAAGAACATACAATGGATAAAAGATAGTCTCTTCAATGAACGGTGTTGGGAAAAACTGGACAGCCACATGCAAAAGAATAAAAGTAGAACAATACCTCATGCTGTAAACAAAAATAAACTCAAAATGGATCAAAGACTTGAAGATTAGTCCTGAAACCATAAAACTCCTGGAAGATAATATAGGTAGTACACTCTGACATCGAACTAAAAAGGATCTTTTCAAATATCATGTCTTCTCAGACATGGGAAATGAAAGAAAAACTAACAAGTAGGACTTCATCAGACTAAAGAGCTTCTGCAAGGCAAAAGAAACTAGAATCAAAACAAAGAGACAACTCACCAATTGGGAGAAAATATTTGCAAATCATATATCTGACACGGGTTTAATCCCCATAATATATAAGGAACTCACACAATTGAACAATAAAAAACAAACAGCCTGATCAAAAAATGAGAGAGGATATGAGCATACATTTTTCCAAAGAAGATATACAGATGGCCAATAAACACATGAAAAGATGTTCAACCTCACTAATCATCAGGGAAATGCAAATTGAAACTACACTAAGATACCACCTTACGCCTGTTAAAATGGCTATAATTGCTAAGACTAAAAGTAACAAATGTTGGAGAGGGTGTGGAGAAAACGGAACCCTCATACACTGCTGGCGGGAAGGCAAACTGGTGCAGCGACTATGGAAAACAGTATGGAGATTCCTCAAAAAACTAAAAATGGTACTACCATATGACCCAGCTATCCCACTACTGGGTATCTACCCGAAAAATTTGAAATCAATAATCCAAAGTAACGTATGCACCCCTATGTTCCTTGCAGCACTATTCACAATAGCCAAGACATGGAAACAATCCAAGTGCCCATTGACTGATGATTGCATAAAGAAGATGTGGGATATATATACAATGGAGTACTACTCAGCCAGAAAAAAAGACAAATTCGTCCCATTGCGACAACATGGAAGGACCTGGAGGGAATTATGCTAAGAGAAATAAGCCAGGCTGAGAAAGACAAACACCAGATGATTTCACTCATATGCAGAATATAAACAAACACAAGGACAAAGAAAACTGTTCAGTGGTTACCAAGGGAAGGATGTGGGCGGGGGCACAGGGAGTGAAGGGGAGCATTTACGTGGTGACAGTCAAGAAATAACGTACAAGTGAAATCTCACATTGATGTAAATTATTATGAACCCAATAAAATAATGCCATTGTTCAAATTTGCAGAAATATTTAGGCACCATCCATAAAACCTTTTGAGGAATTAACTTAAAATAAAACTACTCTTGCAAAATGGTTCTACTGTCTTCAAATCCAAGTCCAAACAGTCCAAGAATCTCTCATATTTTTAAATGGTTTATTGTCCTACTTACATTTTCATTGCAAATTAGCATAACTTCTGCATCTGCTTTTATTGTAAGAAAAGTCCAAATTAATGAGGGTAATATTGTTGATAATAATTTTAATAATAATAAAACAATTTTAATAACTCATTAATTGAAAAAAGTACTGGAAGTGCTCTTTTAGTCTTTATTTTACAAATAAGGAATTTGATAGTCTAGATTTTGTGTATATCAAATTCTTTTTGGAAGTCTCTTCTTTTTTTCCTAAATTAGTGTATATCCATGAAAGGCTTCAGTTCATCTCTTCAGTATGGAATATAATCAACATTTTTCTGATCATAGGCTTAAAAGTGTACTTAGAGGAATTTATTTGAGACAAAGCAACAGAGCCCTAGAATGCTTGCTTAGCTGTGTTTTCTTTTGCTTTCATTTTGATCGAATTATGAAACATGCTCAAAGGTCTATAATTATACAATAGCCTTGAACCCATTTCAGTTGATAAATTGTTCATGTGTATTTTGTTGTTCATACATCTAACAGATATTAATTTCAAAATAATATTTGAGCAAAATGCGTCATAACTTCTAAAACTGAGTGTACTGAAATCTCAGCAATATATTTCATGAATTAAAAACAACTTAAAATACTTTCTGTTCCAAAAGATGCTGAAATTCTTTTGAGTTATTCATCACTATTAATCCTAGATTATGAATTTAATTCTGCAATATCTATAGCACAGTCTGTCCAATGAAGATTTGGATGACACTTAGAGACAGATCCACAAAGTTCAATGACCCTGAATAGCACAGCTGGAATATTTGAGGAGCAGCAAGGAGGTCCACGTGGCCAGAACAGAGTACGCAGGGAGGAGGGTGGTAACAGAAGAGGCTAGATACATATGAATGGGAAGTGATTGTGCAGAGCAGTGATGTCCAGTAGAAATAGAAGTGAACCATATGCGTCATTCTAAAATTTCTAGCCGCCACATTAAATAAGCAAAAAAAAAAAAAAAAAATAGATGAAACTGTTTATTTCATCTGAGGAAGATTTGCCCTGTGCTAACATTCATGTCAATCTCCCCTACTTTTTAGTATGTGCGCAGCCAGCACAGCATGGCTGCTAACAGAGCAGTGTAGGTCTGTGGTCAGGGACTGAACACGGGCTGCCAAAGTGGAGCACAATGAGCCGCTGGGGCTGGCCCCGATGAAATTAATTTTAACAGTACATCTTACTAAGCATGCTGTTGCAAAAATAAAGTCATTTGAACATGTAATCAATTCAAAAAATTATTTATGGGATACTTTGGGGGTTTTTTTACTAATTTTTCAACATCTTGCAATTTGGACTGTGTTGTACAGCGTAAGCCTGGATTCTTGACCTTTATTGTGAGTGAAATGCAAAACCTATGAAGACTTCAAGGCAGAGATGTGACACTTTCTCTCTCTCTGTCTCTCTTCTCACTAGAGTGGTAAAAATGAAGCCATGGGTCAAGAAATAAGTGAATATTTAAACTATGTAGACATCAAGCATAAAATTATCTTCTAAGAATTTCATAGAAAGTGAAGATTTAGCATTATTAAACAAGTTCATTCAATAGGAGGAAATCATACACTTACAAAAGATTGCTTAGAGAATTTTTACATCAATATTCAAAAGTTAAATTTAATCATTATTTACAAAATTGTTTACTAAGTTGAGTAATTTGTCATATTAAAAGTATAAATAAAAGTGGGAATATCAAAGGCAACATAACATTTTCTTTGTAATAAGAGCATTTAAAAATGACTTCATTAATCTGGCCACTTACAAAATATTAAACAAGTAGAAGAAATATTGCTAAATCATTTGGATATATGAAAGCTATATATTCTTTTTTTAACATCTTTATTGAAATATGATTGATATACTAAGAACTGCACTATTTAATGTGTACAATTTGTTAAGTTTGGACATATGCAAACATCCATGATACTATCATCAAAATCAAGGTAATAGAGATATTCGATACCTCTCACTTTCCTGAGGTCATTTTTGTTTTCTGTTTGTTTCTTTTGTGGTGAGAATACTAACATGGGATCTACTCAACCAATTTAAGGGTACAATCCAGTATTGTTCACTATGGGCACTATGTTGTACAGCAGATTTCTAGAACTTATTCATCTAGCATAACAGAAACTTGATACTCACTGAAAAACAACTCCCCATTTCTCCTACTCCCCAGCCTCTGGCAAACACTATTGTATTTTCTGTTTCTATGAGTTTGACTATTTTAGACACCTCATATAGGAGGAATCATGCAGTATTTGTCCTTCTGTGACTGGCTTATTTCATTTAGCATAATGTCCTCCAGGTTGCAAATGTTGTTTGTTGTTGCAAATGGCATAATTTCCTTATGTTTTTAAGGCTGAGTAACACTCCATTAAGTGAATATACCACATTTTTTTATGTATTCATTTGTTGGTGGACTATTGGGTTATTTCCATATTTTGTCTATTTTGAGTAATACTGCAATGAACATGGGAATGCAGATATCTCTTTGAGACCCTGATTTCAATTCTTTCAGAAATATATACCCAGAACTGGGGCAGCTAGATCATAGGGTAGTTCTATTTTTAATTTTGGGGGAAACATCCATACTGTTTTCCCTAACTGCTGCAAAATATTTCATTACTTCCAATAGTGTACAAGTATTCCCATTTCTCCTCATCCTTGTCAATACTTGTTACCTTCTGTTTTTTAGATAATAGCCATCTTAAGGTGTGAGATGGTATTTGATGGTTGTTTGTTTTGCATTTAGCTGATAATAAATGATGCTGAGCATCTTTTCATATACAGGTTGGCCATTTGTATGTTTCCTTGGAAAAATGTCTGTTCAAGTCCTTTGCTCATTTTTAATTAGTTTACTTGGATATTTTTGCTGTTGAGTTATAAGAGTTCCTTATATATATTGGAAATTAACATGTTATCAGATATATGGTTTGTAAATATTTTCTCCAATTCTGTAGGTTCTTTTCATTCTGTTGATTATTTCTTTTGCTGTTTCATTTGATTTTAGAGTTTAGTCTGATGAAGTTCCACCTGTCTATTTTTGCTTTTGGTGTCATATCCATAAAATTGTTGCCAAGAGGCTTTTCTTCTATGTTTTATTCTGAGTTTTACAGTTTCAGAGCAATTAGACCACCAGAAAATGTAAATGGAATACAAATCAAAAAAGAGGAAATAAAATTCTCTCTGTTTGCAGATTACATGATCCTATACGTACAAAACCCTAAAGATTTCACAAAGAAACTGTAAGAACTAGTAAGTAAATTCGGTAAAGCTGCAGAATACAAAATCAACATACAAAAACAAATTGCATTCCTATAAGTAAGAATAAATCATCTGAAAAGGAAATTAAGAAAACAATCTCATTTTCAATAGGATCAAAAAGAATAAAATACTTAGGAATAAACTTAGTCAAGGAAATGAAAGACTTGTACACTGAAAACTACCAAACATTGTTGAAAGAAATTAAAGAAGATGAAACTCAAGGGAAAGACATTCTGTCTTCATGGATTGGAATAATTAACATTGTTAAAGTATCTATACTACCCAAAGCGATCTACAAATTCAATGCTGTCATGATCAAATTTCCAATGAAATCTTTTACATAAATAGGAATAACAATCCTAAAATTCATATGGCACCACAAAAGACCCCAAATAGCTAAAGCAATCTCGAAAAAGAATAAAGCTAGGAGCACCATACTTCCTGATTTCAAAATATATCACAAAGCTTCAGTAATTAAATAGTACAGTACTAATGACAGACATATGGAGCAATGGAACTGAATTGCTAGCCCAGAAACAAACCAAACACACATGGCCAGCAGATCTTTCACAAGGGAGTCAAGAACACACAATAGGAAAATGACAGTCTCTGTAACAAATGGTGTTGGGGAAACTGGATATCCACATGCAAAAAAATGAGATTAGACCCCTACCTCACACCATACACAAAAAATCAACTCAAAATAGATTAAATACTTAAACACATCTGAATTTGCAAAATTCCTAGAGAAAACATAGAGGAAATGCTTCTTAATATCTGCTCTTTTAAGTTAAAAAGTAAAAATCAAAAGTTTGAGGGAGAATTTTGCAGATGTGTTTACTTTGCAGTTAGCAGATAACAAGGTATAAGAAGCTAGGTTCCAGAACCAGCTGAACCTGGAAATCAATCCCCATTTAAATCCTGCCCCTTTCACTTACCCCTTATGTACTTAGTAATTAACTCCCGGGAGATGGAGATTAAACGATCTAAGGATCTGGTATAAAGCCATGCTTGATAAAGTTTAGTCACCATTATAATTACTTTTGAGATGGGGACATTTTTCTTATCTTGAAAACAACTGGGAAAGAAAAGCTTGAGCAACAAGATATGAGGAAAATTCATGTAACAAACAAACACCCTGGGTAACAAACAAAGTAAGACCTTAGGAAATCTAATAAGAAGCCTCTTTTTTTATAAATGCATGATAGATAATAACAGGGTGGGGAGAAAAAGTCCTATGTACACTCATTGAATGACTTTTCTGAAAAGATAGCATTTATGTGATATCTGAAATAAGAAGAGGTTTAAGTTATGTGAAGATTTCTGAGAGTAGCTTTTCAATTAAAGAGACTAGTATGTGTGACAGCACAGTTAGGAAAAGTTTGACAGTTTTCAAGGCTCATGACTCACAGTAGCTCTATAAATAGGAATTATGGTCCCAAATGTACGATAAGATAAAGATTCAGTTTCTAAAAGAATTCGTTGAAATACTATATTTTTCTAATTTGTAAACGTCTAGTTTTTATTCTATTCATTTATGTATCAATAAACGTTAAACAATGTTATAAAGTCAATATATATTTTTATTTTTTGTAGTTTCATGGAAATTATACAATAATTGATTATATTTGTATCTAAAAGATAAATATTATTTGTATTTTTTATCTTTTGATAGAGGATTTTAGAACTTTCACAGTGAAAAATAGTAAGAGCTTATACAACCATACATAAAATATAGTATAAAATAAATATTATAAATAGTGCATAAATATTTAAATGTAGCTAAATAACGTATATATTAGTATATAAAGGAATACAAAATTGAATGTGAAACTAACCTAACATTTTTTAATTTCTTGAAAAATATGTTAATTCTAATTAACAATTGTCAACCAAAATATACAAGGTGCCTTTTAAAAATTAATCTTTATTCTTCTACTTTTCAAATTCAAAGGTACGTACAAGAATCTCAAGATAGGTACTCAAAGAAGGCAGTTGACCAGTGAAAGCGTAAAGGTTAGCATGCAGCAAGTCAAGGGGGAGGCATGGAGGAATAACGTGTCATTATCTGCAGATAACACACCTAGAACAGCCGAAGAAAGCAATATGCTTTTAGAACTATGGGTGCTGTAAAGTGTAAAGATATAAGACAAATATAAAATGTATTTTCCTCTGCATTGTGAAATAAAATATAGTTTTAAAGAGAATAAGAAAAAATTCCCCTTAAAATTACAATAGATTGGGAAATCTATTCATCTCTAAAATGCGTTTGAATCTCAAAACACTAAAGATTTTAATTGCCAGTTTTACACCTCATCATTTTGTTCCTTAACAAAAACAAGATTTAAATTTCAAAACTTGAAATTTAAAACTTAAAATTTTGAAATAAAATTTAATATATATTTAATAATTGTGTGTTTAATAATTTAATGAATATATGTATTTAATAATAATATATATTTAAGCAGACAAGTTTATGCTATACTTTGTAAGTTTTATGTATGTATTTGCTTCACTTGACAGTACACATTTAAACTTCATCCAAATTATTGCATGAAGCTGCAGTTTGCTTATTTTCTTTGATCTTTCCAATAAATGATCCTGGAACAAAAATATTAGACCTGTATTTTAAGCCACATATAAACACCAGTCCTGGGATAATGTAAAGTTAATTATGAAAATACAAACAGTAAAGATGTAAAGAATACTATTGAAGAATATTTTCTTGACCTTAGGATAGATAAAGATTTCTTAACAAGACATGAAAAATAGTAAACATAAAGAAAAAATAAGATTTATTAGGCATTAAAATAAGCAAATCTGTTCTCAAAAGACAACTTCCCAACACAAACCACAGATCAAGAGATGATATTTGCTACATATACAACCAAAAAGGCTTGCATCCAAAATAAAGAACTCCTACTAATCAATCACAAAATGACAGACAGCCTCAGGGAAACACAGGCAAATATTCAACCATGTACTTCACAAAAGAAGAAATCCAAATGTAATGAACAGGTGCTCAGTTTTCTGAGAAACCAGAGGGATGAAGTCCTCCAAAGAGGTATTTCTGCACACTCACCAGATTGGCAAAATTTAAAAGTCTGACAACTGAAATTTCACAAGGTTGTAAACTATCATAATCTCATTAAAAAGTTAAAAAGAAATTTGAAAGTCTGACTAAAAAGGAGGTACATTTGATGATGTGAAATATAAGATTTCTCATACATTGCTGATGGTGTGAAAATTATACATCTTCAGAAAGTAATTTTAAATAAAATTGAAGATATTCATAACTATAACCAAGCTATTTTGCTTATAGGTATATACTTTAGAGAAATTTGTGTACAGAATCATCAGGGTATAATCTTCACAGCAGTATGAGGTATAAAGGCCCCAAACTGGTAACTATTCAAATGTTCATCAAAACTAAAAATGGATAAACAGATTTTGCTATATTCAGACAGTAGAATCCTACATTGTAAATAGGTTAATGTTACTAATAATTGATAATACTTACTGAGTGCTTTATCAGTGTAAGGTATCATTCTAAAGACTTACATTTCTTAACTCATTTGAATCTCATGGCCAGTATCAAAGGTAAGCACTATTATTCCCATTTGATATATAATCAAAATCAAGGTAGACAATGCTTAAGCAACTTTCCTAATGTTACCAAATGAACAAATACTATAAAAATGCAGGAAGCCTAACTTCGGTGCCCTTGCTTTTAATTGCTATACCTTCCTGCCTAATTGCTTCCACATGTGGAATGAGACTGGGATTCTCAGATTCTAATTAAGCGAGTGCCAATCAACGTTACTTTCCTGGATCAGAATTTGATTTTGTCTATTAAATAATTCTATATTTCAATAATTCACGTAGCAAAGCCTTCTATAATAGATTGTGGGATAAACGGACATGTATATATTAGATGGAGGAAAAAAATTTGATTAGTAGCAGGTGATTACCTCCAATTCCAACAGTTTATCATTAATAATAAAAATAATTAAATATCAATCTGAAGGTTTCTGACCTTAACTTTTTTGATATTTTATCAGATATTTCAATGAGATATGAATAATATTCCCATCAAATTTAGGTTTTACAAACTCAGAGAGGTTGCAAAACTTCTAGAAGACAAAAATCCAAATTCAAAAATATTTTGACAGGATAGATAGATATGTTGAATCTAATGAGAAGAAAATTAACAAGAATTAATGTCTAGTCTTTACAACTATCTCATCCCTACTCCCACCCCACCCCACTGTCCCCAAAAAGGGGAAAAAATGTGTATGTCAAGTGGAATTGATGAATTTTTTTGAGAAATAATATTAGAAGTTTTTGCTGACAGCATGGTCAAATGAGTCAATAAATTAATATATCACAATCCATCTTTAACATTCTTTTGCACATATTTTTACCTGTTCTCATCTAGTCCTATGGCTTCAACTTTTATCTGTACATTAACTTCGACATATATATAGAATGAAATTGTATTTGATTTCCAGACCTCCACATACAAATGTCTAAGGAATAATTACAGTGGGATTTATTTCAGGCATTTCAAATATAAAGTACCTCTCCAAATAGTGTCCCTCTACATCTGTCCCTTTTCAATTTCCATCCTGGTTACAGCATCAGCTTATTGTACATGCTGCAAACTCAATCACCTTTATATTCCCAAATTACCCTTCCCTGGCATTCCATCCATCACTAATGCTAGACAGCCTCTTTTAAACCCACCCTTTCTCTTCATCTCACCTTAATTTAAACTCTCAGGGACTCCTAGTGTCCCTGCCTTCACCATCCCTCATGCTCAACCTAGTCTACCCTTTAAGCATCATAGGAGTGAACTTCAGTTCCCTGCTAAAAATATTTTCACCTCCTGGTCTATTCTCCCCTCCTTCAACTAGCCCCAAATTAACTTCAGTTGTCATTCACCCAGAGATTGCCTCAGATGCAAAGAGACAACTCACAAAGTCACATCCTTCCTAGGATATCCTAAATTTATTAGATAAAAAGGCCATTTCAGCCAATTTTGTGACAATTCCAATGGGTCATTTTATCCCTAGAGATCCTCATATAGTTGGCCAAGGTGTCAATAGAACCTACGTCACATCTTATCTTCTCCTCTTGCCCATTCTTGCCGACTTTCCCTCCCTTGTACAGGTGTTGATCCCAAGGGTCCTCTCTAATATGTGTCTTGCACACTATAACTGTGTTTCAGTCTGATTCAAGGGAACCCAACCAGTGGCAGTATATGCTTGACATAGTGGATGTGGCAATTCCAAAATTCTCTGCAATGGTTATTCCAACCTGGTGTGTGTCTGCTATTGTTAATGTCTCATATAAAGAAGAATATTAATAAATAAGAATGCATTTACCACAAAAATTATCATGTTGTTAAGCCAAGACATGAATCCTAGAGAAAAGGAAGCCAAGATAGTGGTCCTCAATATTGGAAAGATTATTATATGGACAAAGATAACAGCCAGGGTCTAGCCAGGAGACAGAAACCTTATCAATTATGTTAATAGAAAAAATTTCACTCACAATAATGTATAAAAAATTGTTAACTAGGGGGCTGGCCCGGTGGCACAGCGGTTAAGTGCGCACATTCCGCTTAGGCGCCCGGGGTTCGCTGGTTCGGATTCGGGGTGCAGACTTTGCACCACTTGGCAAGCCATGCTGTGGTAGGCGTCCCACATATAAAGTAGAGGGAGATGGGCACGGATGTTAGCTCAGGGCCAGTCTTCCTCAGCAAAAAGAGGAGGATTGGCAGCAGATGTTAGTTCAGGGCTAATCTTCCTCAAAAAAAAAAAAATTAACTAGTTGACTGAGAGGGCAAAAAGAGAACATTAAGGTAACATGGTAGGAGCAAAGTGGAAAACAGCTACAACTCCTAGAGTAATGTTGAACTTGGTGAAACTTGGCAGCCCAGATGAGGGGCGTCAAGGAGCGAACTCTCTGACTCCTAAGAAGGGTGCAGCTCACTGATGCTGTGGCTCTGAGCAGGAGGTGAGGCTGGTGGGGCTGAGGAGGCGGCACCAGTGACTAGCCAGCTGGTGCCAGTGTCTCTTCAGGGGTAAAAAGACTGGATCTGACAGTGTTGGATAAATTATACAACAGATTCAGCTGCTTCTCCAGGAACTTCTGCTGCCCCAGTGGAAGAGCATTGGTCGGTGACACTGACGAGAAGAAAAAACCAGCAGCAGTAAACAGCTGGAAGCAATTTCTTTTTCTCTTTCAGTTTGCACACTCCCCTTATCAAACTCTATGGACAGATTCTACTCCAATTGGCAATGCAGAAGTCTGGCATCACAGAGCCAAATTTAGAAGGGTGACTTCAAAGCTGGGAGAGCAGCTTAATAATTGGCTGACCCTGTGGACTACGACAAGATGCTCCAGAAATACAGTCTAAGAAAACTTTGTTTTGAGGGAAGATTTTCCTCACATTTCTATGTGGAAAAAGTTGATTTACATTTCCATTTCTCACCTTTCAACTACCCTTCTCTTAGGGAAGAGCTGTCGCTTCTCTGGTAGGTGAATTTAGGAGAAGGAATGGAGCAGGGTTGAACAAACCACTCCTGGTGCCTCATGGTAAATGTGCCCTATGGATGAATTCTCCGCTAGCTCATGAGGGAAACTCACCAGGACAGGCAATGCAGTGGGGACAGTCTGTGTAGCTCTCCTGTGACTAGGTGAATGAGTTTAATTCAGTGGGAGAATTATTAGAACCTCTGTGTGACCTCATTGAATTCAAGCTACATCCTTCAATCTAGCTTTATCTTTAAGATAGATAGTATTTTGAGTTTGTCCAACTCATATCTTGTATCCCAATTGGCTCAGAGCTCAGATGGGAAGAGAAAGGAAAACGATGTTATTCACTGCCCTTTTAGACGTCCACACTTATTAATAGATAGACGTCTCCAAAGACTGAATCAGACATGAATGCAAAGAACTCCCTTTTCTTTGAGGTGCTCCTGTGAGTATTCCTGAACGAGACTTTGATTTGCAGAATTTCTATTTTTCCTCTGGAAAATTTCTATACCTCAAACCAAGTTAAAGTATATTATACTCACAGTTCTTATAAAGAATTAAGATATCACACTGAAATCACATACATTCCTCAGGAAGCGAAAATCTGGAATATTTGATCATTACTTATACCTATAGGCAAATGCCCACCTTCCTGAAAAGTGCCTGACTAAATAAACTAGGAAGAAAAACATGCAGATATATATTGAAATTGTTTTTCTTCTCTGCTAAAAAAAAATATCTCCAGAGTTAAAACAACCTCTCAAAACGCACCCATAATGTTCTTGTAATTAATTGGTGTTCGCAGATTTCAAAACACATTACTTTTTAACTGAGTATTCAAACTAAGAGTAGCCAAGGTAGTATTTTATAACAGGGAAGTAGATATCAATTATGTGCACTTTAGTGAGGAATTGTTTGCTGTATTACTTTGGGTTTGACTTTCTCTTTGTCATTAATATTATTGAGATCAACAGGATTAAATCTCTCTATGCTTCTCTCAATACTTACCCCAATGAAATGCAAAGATTTTTTAATCTCGGACATGTATCACTGAATTGCACCACATTCATTTCCACCACAAAAGTGCAACAATCAAAGTGATCTGAGATCAGTGAAAGTGAAAATATGAGATAATTAAGCCTGGCCTCTGAACCATAGGAATACTATCTTTCTCATTTCAGTGAATTATGTCAGGTAGAGAAAAGAGAAACATAACATGATCTATTTAAGAATACCAAAATAAAATGAATTTTAATGCAATTGAATTTATATAGCCCTGCTGTGCTTTCCCTTCTTCTGTTTTTATGCACAAATCTATTATTTTCATTTCAGTGACAGATATGAGTCCAAGCAGTAAATTGAACGTCTTTCTTTTATTAGAGAATCTTTGTTATTAGAAGTAAAATTGAGCTGATTCTCATTCAAATCTACCATGTCTATGAAACAAGGTTTAGTCATGCATTAAATGAAGGTTTCAAATAACATTATGCTGGGAATTTGTTACATGTTAGACACCAATAGTTTTCTTTCAATATGTTTATTGGTATAACAGTTATGCAATAATAAAATACAATAAAATTTTATAATGCTTCATTCGCACCAATAGCTCCCATAGCAGAGTAGTTCTCCAAGTAGTGAGTATAAAATTAATAAAGAGAATGAATCTGTGGAAGTGGCATATAAAAGACATGAAGGGCTGGAAATATTAAGCAATAAGGTGTGTCAGATCTTATTCCTTTGGCAAAATTATAGTACTAGTGTATTAAATGTAGCTTTGAGAAAATGAATTTTCAATGATTTGGAAACAGCTATGAGCATGGTGACAAAGAGGAAAGAGAAAAGATGATGAACAGTGCAAACAAAAGATTTGAGTTGCTCATTCAGATAGAACAAATAGAAGTGGTTTAAATAGTAGATTTGAAAGCTTCCCTGCCCAAACGTAAACCTCAGAAGGGTGTACACTAAGATGAATTCCTTTGAGCTAGAAGGCTTTAGGGAATTTCCATGATCTCAAAGAGGGACTAAACCATAACTGATAACACAATTAGAAGAATCAATTAACAAGGACTTGAAAGCAAAGTCACTCTAGAGTGGCACCTATAGGAAATGCCTGAAAGGATAATTGGTGGAAGGATCAACAAAAGGAGAAGAGGATGAAAATGGAGAGAGAAGTTAGACAAAAATCAACATCATGGTTAAACCTGGATCTGGCTGTCTACAGCACTATCAGCGATAGCTATAACTACCAAATGACACGATAGCATTTTGAAAAGCTCACGGTATATTCTCTTCTTAAGTGGTTTTATCAGTGTATTGTAACTGATTTTTTATGCAATTAACTGACCTTATGATTGTGTTGGGACCATGTAGCCCCTGGTCTGGTCTGAGAAAATCCTGTAAATCTAGACCAAGTTATTTGCAAATATACTATTTTCAAATTTCTTTAGAGGGAATCAGGTGTTTCCAAAACTTGAGCTTTTCAGTTGTTGACAAGAAGTCTCAAATTCAATAATACTGCAGGAAGGATGTTGTATTTGCTTAATTCCAGGAACATCTGAATTCTCACACATAGACTTGTTGTTTCTCCTTTTCAACGTGTTTGTCTGATGTAGAGGTTACAGCAGTTCAGCTGAAAAGAATAAAAGAACAGTTACCGTAAAACAGCCCCGTGCTCCCCAGAGTCAGCACAAAAAAGGAGAGAAAAACAATTTGCTAAACTGATCATAGAATGATTTACCAGTCAATTAAAGAACACTTTACTGCAATGCAAGGGGATTTCAAACACAGATGAATTACATCAAGGTTGCCTTCTTTATTTGCATTGCAAAAAACAGGCAGATCACAGTTTTCCATAAAGAGCTTCATAATTTTGTAATTCTCTACAGCCTGAACTTTTATTTTGACACAAGGGCCATGTTCATCTGAAGACAGCCACTCAGGTAGTTTCCAAGTGTGCCACTGAGAAACTGAAATTAGGAATAATATATTGCCAGATGCTGCAATCTAAGGAGCCTCGTAAAAAGCAGTACTCAAGTGTCGCTTCGAAGAACACCTGTTAGACACTGTATTTGAAATGAAATACTATTTGAACATTTTAACTTGTAAGTATGATTTTTGATGTATTATAATTCACAACAATTACAGACAGCAACTTTTCATAGTAAGCTAAAGACATGTCAGTTTTTGACATTTACTTTGCAGAAAGAGTGACTCATGATGGTTGCTGATAACATTGGATTGGTCTTAAAATATCCCCTGAGTAAATCCCTCATGTTGCGTTTCTGCTACAGAAACTTGATGCATGAGAATTTGAAAAGAAATAATCTTTTAAAAATAAAATTTAACTTTAATATTAGGACATTTTAGTGTTTAATCTGAAATCTTAGAAGAGAGCAGGGCATTTTGATCTACCACCAATAATGTGCCATGACACTTACAAGGGGGAAAATGTAGCTTGAGAAAAACTAGCAAAATCATACTTGTTTCATAAATTCTTACCTAAATGGAATTGTATGACTGTATAATAAAAGTAGATATATAGTGCTGTCTACTTTTAGTATCAAACTCACTTTTAACTAGGTCGGTTTTTGAAGGTAAGGATGAAAGTGTCTTAAATCCCTTGATTAGAAATTGCCTTTACTGGATGTAATATGATTTGTTTGTAAATGCTATATTGACCTAGTTTCTGAGGCCCTGGCTAGAGGCTGGTCAGTTCCTCTTCTTGAGCAGTTGGTTAAGCCCACAGTCCAACAACCTCCCTGTGGGGCTTTTACCTTCAGGGTCCCCTATGCACCAGCCCTAGTCACTTTGGTACCAGCTAAGAGACAAGTAGGGACAACACTTAGGCTCTTGGAGTCCTCAAAATTATCCAAATTATTGAATCCACAGGAAGCTTGCAAAACCTAGCAAATGCCACTCTGCTTGCCATACATAAGATGCCCCTCCAGCTCCAGGTTGCTGGGATCTTGTCCCCAGTACAACCCCTCGTGGGCCGTGCCTGGCAGCATTCTCTCCACCAGGGCTGTTTATCTGAGAGTCAGTGTGTTGTGTCCCCTCATCAAAGGAATCTTTAAATCTTATAAATACTAGGCAATTTAGACTGCTATTTTTTATTTTACTATGTCTCCTCAAATGAAACTTAAAGTTCTCTTCATTAATCCTTGCAATTCCCTCTGTGAAGAAGGAAGGGAATGGGGAATGAGGCAAATCACCAACAGTTTTATATTTTTATCTCTTGGAATCAGAGTCTATTGTATAAGAAAACATGAAGCGATAGTTTCACTTTCTTTCTTTAATTCTAGTGCCGCCTCTCATCATCCTGTCCCAAACTCAAGCACTCACTCCTTACCATCACAGGCATTTAGACCATCGGAATTAATCCCCCTTAGGGCTTTCTCCTTCTTTTCAGTCACCACAAGAAGCTCAGGACTGCCAATCATTTCTCAAGCTCCAACATCTCATTGCATATGACTGTACCGCATCTTGACCAATTTCTGAAACGTTCTATGTGCCCTCTGGAACACGTGGTTCTTCATCAGAAAAATCTCCCATGTCTTCAATTCTTCTTCCAGTATTCCCTTTGCCATCTTCCTCTGACCCTTGGCTATCACGTAAGGACTCTGTGACCCCTGCCCCTCTCTTACAAAGCATGTGTTTTCAGGCCCAGAAGTCACTCCCTTGGGAGTGTGGTATGTGTAGTCCTCACTCTACTTTGCTGATTTCAAATCATGTTCTTTCTCTCTTCTTTCAATCCATCCACCTTCTACTTTTTGCTGTAAGATCGCATCACCTGTTATTCCCTGTTGAAGGCATATACTCAACCCCTCCACACTCTCTTGGAAGGTTCTATGTTCTGGCTCCATTTCTTTTTCTCTAGCGTTATACTCCTTCTCAACTTTTAGTTATTTCAATATTTAACAGTCAATATTCCGATACCACAGTCTCTCAGATGGTTAATTTGTCATCCACTCTACTTCACCATTGTCTCCACTGGCATGCCCTAGACCTCTGGCACTTCTAAAGGCCACATCCCCTCCATAAATACCATTTATTTTGTCCCACTCTGTGACCACCACTTCCAGTTTTTCCCAGTGACCACCTCCTACCTTCACCTCAACAATATTTCAATTCACATAAGACCTACAATCTATTTGTTCTACCATCTTTTCACAGTTCTCCACCAGTCTTGTGACCACACTTTCTCTGTATAGATTCAAAGTCCACCAGTTAGATCACTGAGGTGCATACATTCTTTACACTCTTACTTGCCAATTTTGTCATCCTGTTTGCCTAGCAAAACAATAATCCTAGTAAAGACTAATTATTCTCCAACCCTATCACTAAAACTGAACAGCTGAATGTGTCTAGAGAAAATACACAAAAACGTACAGGTAGTTCACATTGAATCCATGAGCTGTAACATTTTGTAGTGGGCTCTAAGTGCTACCAACCAATCCTACTCCTTTTCTCTAGTCCACTCACTCTCCTTTCATATAAGAGCATTTCATATCCTTTCTCTTCTCAGGAATTCAAAACCTCTGTTCTTGCCATGCTCAGCTTTCTATTTCATATAGAAAGTAAAAACCCTAAGAATACGCGTAGCCACACGTCTACCATCACACATACTCATCCAAGTGTCCCTCTGCCTTCCCTTCGTCTAATCTGGAAATGTAGTCCTGGCTCTTACATAATGATAAACCCCGACTTGTGCACTACACTCCATCCCATCTTACCTCAGCAAAGGAGTTTCTAAGAACTGTCCCCACTATCCTCAACAGCATGAATTGCCCCCTCTCCACTCAAATAGAAAACAGCAATAGTATTCAAGAGTTGTCTGGTCTCCTTGCGTACATTCCCTTGCCTCCTATTCTCTCTTGAATCCTGTTCATTAGGTTTCCATCCTCATCATTTTACAAGATTTGGTCCCCTCAGGGTCACCAATTACCTAGACTGTTGAATATACTGGTCAGTCCTAGGACTTTACTTCATTACATCCCTAGCTGAATTTGAACAAATTAATTTTTTTCTAGAAATAATTTCCTCACTTAGCTTCCAAGTTACCAGATTTTCCCAGTTCTGTTCTCTTTGTGGTTTTCTCCCTCAGCTTCCTTTGGCATTCCTCTACCTCTTCTCTGCAAGCTGTTAGAGTTAGATAACCAGGTCAGTTCATGCTCATCTTCTTTAATTTCTATACACTCATTCCTTTGGTAAGCTCATCTATTATTATCAGTCTAAAGATGCTAAAAGTTTTCAAATTATAACTCCAACTTGGGCCTACCTGAACTCCATATTTTATACTTAATCTCTCCTCAACATTACTTTCTGGGTACATAACAGATATTTCAAACTTAACAAATTCTCCATGTACTGGGTCAATTTTTTTGTTTTCTTTTTCAAGTTTCTCCAACTCAGTCAAAGGCAACTCTACCTTTCTAATTGTTCAGGTGAAAAAAAACTATATAGGTTTTGGAATCCTTTCCATCCATTACAATCCACATCAATCCGTATAAGGTTCTATTTTCATAATACATGCAGAAATTCACCATTTTGCACCATCTCTACACAATTGATATTTTTCACCTTGATTGTTTCAATTGCCTCCTAGTCTCCTTGCTTCTGCTCTCCCTCCTTCCTCTTCCAAGTTTTTCTACACATATCAGCCAGAGGGATTTTTTAAAAATGTAAAGTTGATCACAACACTTCTTTTTATAAACACTTCAATATCTCCTCACTTCACATAAAGTAAAAGATCGACTTCTTACAATGTTCTTCCAAGGCTCCTCAAATCTCTTCTGCCTTTCCCTCCTCACTCACTCTGCCCGAGACGTGCTGGTGCTTTTTTGTCACTTGACCATATGGGGCATTCTTCCATCTCAAGACCTTTCCACTTGTAATCTTGGTTTCAAAGACTCTTGGCTTTGAATGCTCACGTGGTTGCATGGCTCACTCCCTCATTTCCTTTTGGTCTCTGCTGAAATCTAACATTTGCAGTAAGACTTTTCCTAATTCCTAACCTACTTTTAAATTACAAGCCTCTCACCATTAGACTCAAACTTCCCCATTTCTATTTCCTGATGTATTATCACCATAGCATTTTATTGAGAAGCATATATTTTACTCCTTCAGTTATTGTCTTTCAATCTTTCTTCCTCATTTCCCCTCACCTCTAGCATATGCCTCCTGCAGAAAGGGAATTTTATCTCTTGAGTTAACTATTATATTGCTGGTGCTTAGAAGAATGTAAGGCATTCAATAAATATTTGACAAATAAATATTTCATTTCAGGATTTCTATGACATAATTCTAATCTGGCTCCCCACTTTGCTCTCATGTGGTTCTTCTAGATGCAGTTGAAATTCCAGCCTGTTTTAATATTATTATTGGCTGAATAGCAGAGGATTTTGCTTCTAGTTTTTGCCTAAAAGACATACTAAACCCTCCTCCCCTTTGCCTTATTTCTAATTGATAGATTTCTTTCTAGATTTAGATTTTATCTGTGTCAGAAGTACTTCACTGATTTCTTCAACTAAACTTAACTACTTTTTTAACTTTTACAATTTTCAACATTATCTGCAGCATTTTAGTGTATTTGCATAGCATAATCCCCTTTTAATCTCTTTTCCTACCCTTCCTAAAGTGACTATTTGGGACAATGTATTTGCCGTAAAATAGTGTTATACACTTTAATGTACGTGCCTTGATTCAAAAGCAGATACTCAGGCACTTGTATAAGTTAGGAAATAATCTATATCAGGCAATGATGAATGCATAATATAGAAAAGACAAATATTATATAACTCTCTCTCAAGGACAAGTCTATTGATGCAAACTGACATGTACAGCAATAAATAATTTTCTTTATTTCATGGCACAGAGAAGGAGGTGGTAAATTTTCTCCTTTGTGCTATCTCATCTGTTTTTATAATTTAAATTATGATTATACGTGAAATGTAAATGTGTTCCATCTTTCACTTATAGTACCTCTGAACTGTTAATCACAACCTGATTTTAAAACAAATAAAAAACGTCATCAACAACAATTAACATGATCTTGCTAACAAATTTATTCACAATACTATATACACTCTGTCTAATATTAGCAGCAAATTTATATTGCTGGTAAATATTTTAACAGCTAGCTATTGTGCTCTGTTTGGTATTTTAGAAAACAAAAGGAAAATCTCCAATCTGAATAAAAGTTTATATCAATTTTTAAAGTTTCCAGCATTGCACAACTTTTTTCTTACACATAGATAATGTTACAACAGAATAAATCATGACAACAGGTCTCTATCATATATGAATGTGCTAAAAGTCAAGGTGTATGTTTTATTTTAAATTTGGGTACAACTATAATAAAAAAGGAAAAAAATAATATGGGATTCTCTGACAAGGATCCACTATGAACACCGTTTAGAGGCAACATAAAGTCGTCAAAGAAGCAGCCCATATTCAAAAGAGAACATGGGTTTTTCTATATTGTTTAGTACTTATTCACGTTATGGCTTATAAGCCACTTTTCACATCTTGACATTCAGTTTCACAATCTATAACATACAATAACAGTACCAAATTGGGAGTTCTTGTGATATTAAATGAGAAAATGAAATAAAGCTTCCTACAACATGGATTTAACAAAATGTGCGCTATTTTCACACGGATTCTTAGGAAACACAATAGAGGTATGTTCTTCATTGGCCCTACACCTGTGACTTCTCAGACTTCACTTTGCCCTCGGCTACCAATTGGTCTCAGGAAGTATAGAAACTCATCAATAGCCAAGTCCTCCTCTTCAATTCCTAAACTTATTTTGCACATAGGATCATTATGTAACTAGATGTGTTCAATAGAGTATGGAGGAGAAATCTTTGGCTCTTCTCTAAAGAAGCAGCCAATAGCTTCAAATCCATTTTGTTCATCCCTGGCTAACGTTTATGCTGTGAACTAAAGAATCCACAAGACTAAGCAACGTCTGTCCCTGAGATACTGCTTAGAGCAGAGACTCACATCCTACATTGACTGCAATGTGAGTAATGAGTAAGTCTTCGTTTTGCTATGTCACTGAGATTTTGTTTTTATTGTTAGAAAAATGAGCGTTAAGTACTCTAGCCAGTATAGTATATAGGCAGTTTATTCATGCAGACTTAACACGAGATGGATTGCGTAGGCAAAAATAACTCATTCCATTTTGATACTTATAATTGAGATTCTTCACTGGAAAATATAGTTATATTCTTATATGCTGAAATTCAAGAAACTCTATAGTTAATTGTAACTGTTATAAGGGTGGAAATAAAAGTTATAACCATAAAGCAACCAAGGTCAAGTAATGAAAGGGTAACTGTGAAAAGTGTAATTTTAATGAAGGTATTATTTGAATAAGTTGACTTTTTCAAAGCCAAAATAAAAACCCTTAAAATATAAATGTGTTGACGTTTGTTTGGCTAAAAATCCAAAATGCCAGATTCCGTGAAGCAAAGAGACTTACCCACAAATTGCAAAGTACTCAAAGAAGACACTAATTGCAATGACCACTCTTTAAACAATCATGCAGAAACATATCAGGGGATAAGCTGTCAAAAAAGTTCCATTTAAGGTTTTCATGAAAACAAAACAGAAAATGAAAATCTCTTCTTCTAAGGATGTGGGAGATGTAGATTCTGTCTAATTATTTTCAGTGTACTGGTCATTTATTGAAAGAAATAAGTGTTTATCTAGAGAACAGGTTAGATTGGAACTACTTAAAAGCACCTACTTTGGTTTTTTAACTCTATAATTTCAGTAGTTTGTGGGCACACAAGCAGGAATTTAAAGAAGAGAATACTGAGAATTTTAGTTTCAAATGAAGACTCATGGAACTATAGTGAACACCCACAGCTATCTCAAACATTCCACGTCGCAGGGCCTATTATTGCACTGTTTCAGAAACATCCTGGCAGGCATCGGGGATGAACCAGACCACAGTAATTGACACTTGCATAAAATAACAGTGACTAAAAGTGTCATTCAATTCATTCAGTGCAGAGATTTTTAAGAATGGCATGACAGTGACAAATGGGAAATGTCTTCCAATTCTGCAGTGTGTCTAATTAAAATTTTGTGACACAATTTAGGAAAAAAAATTTCTAGATGTGGTAACTCTGCATCTTTCAGATTTTGATTTTAAAAAGAAAACAGCATACAGCCCTCTGCTTTCAGTTAAAATATAGAAATCACAAGAGGTCACCCTGCCCACCCTAAGAACAAGAATAAGATGGATAAGATAAGATGGATAAATTACAAAATCACACAAAGTTTTTCTGCCTATCACAGAGCTGAGGATAAAAAGAAACATAATAAAATTAAATTACAGAGCAGTGTAGGCCTGTGCCCAGGAATCAGACCCGGGCTGCCAAAGCAGAGTTCACTGAAATAACCGCTAGGACACCAGAGCTGGGCAAAATAAAAATGCTAATATAATACTCTATGGTATATGTTTCAAGGGAAAAACCGTTGAAGTCAAATAATTTATGACACTTAAAGTCCACAGAGCCTCATTTATATCCCATACATTCACTTACATCTTAAAACTAAAAATGATAATGTAATTTTATTTAAATATTATGTGACATCCTTATTTCATGTTATTCCAAATGCTGCTTTTAAGATTTATTATAACAATATATTTCAGCTTAATAATAGTGAGAACTGTCAAAATGAATGACATATTTTAGTACTGCATAAATATGATTCCTTCATTCTTGTAAAAGCAAACAGACATATAACAGCATAGTACATATATTTTAAGCATTGATATCAAAATTTGATCTGCCCTGAACACATGCTAATATAAAACAAATGTAATGGAGACTATACTGATTTAAGCAAAGAGTTAAGCAAAGATTGCTTAGAAAGGACATAAAAAGCTCACAACATAAAGGAAACTATTGATAAATTGTACTTCATCAAAATCTAAACTTCTGCCATTCAAAACACGATGTGATGAAAATGAAAAGCCAAAGACTGAAAAAAGACATTTGCAAGGTATATATCTGATTAAAGATTTGTATTCATAATGTATAAAGCACCCTCACAACTCAATAAGAAAACCAAGTAAAAAAAATTAATAATACATTCAGCAAAGAAGAGATATGAGTAGCAAATAAACACATGAAAAAATGCTCAAAATTATTAGTCATTAAGGAAACAAAAATTAAAACTGAGCTACCACTACACATTTATTAGAATGGCTACTTTAGTAAAATCTGACAACACCAAGTACTAGCAACTCAAACTCTAACAACTTGTTTTGGGGAATGAAAAACGTTACACCCCGTTTGGAAAACAGTTTGGCAATTTCTTTTATAGGTAAACAGAAAAATGCCATATGATCCAGCAGTCCCACACCTAGGTATTTATCTGAGAGAAATGTTAATGTGCATTTACACCAAGACCTATATGTGAATATTTATAGCACCGTTACTGATAATAGCCAAATACTGAAAACAACTCATGTGCTGTTAATTAGTGAGTGGAAAATATATCGTGGTACATCCATCCATAAAGTGAAATGCTACTCAGTAATCAAGAGAAATGAATTACTGAAAAATACAGAAACATAGACGTATTTTAAAAAGCATTACTCTAAGTGAAAGCAACCAGACATAACAGGCTACTCAGTGAATGATCCCCATTATATAACAACCTGGGAAGACAGAACTACAGAAAGAGATATCAGACCTGATTTTGCCAAGTGTTGGAGAGGTGATGGGTGGGGGAATGAGATGGAGTAAAGAGGGACACCAGGGGACTTTTGAGGGAGATAGAAATATTCTATATCTTGATTGTGGTGGTGGTTGTGTAACTGTGTACATTTACCCAAACACATAGAACAGTAAGACAAAAAAAATGGATGTATTATACTGTGTGGAAATTATATATTAATGAGTATGTTATCAAAAAAGAAATGCATACATTAGATTTTTGGCTTAGTTTGGTTTGGTTTCAATAATGAGCTATTTGAAATGTTTTGGGCAGAATACTAACATAAAACAGATAAAATCAAGTAATTCTGAATGAAGTGGGGTGGGAAATCTAGGTCATTCTGTGTGATTTAGCTGCTGCGAAACACACAATGCTTTACTTACTCAGGAATGTCAGATATGGGTTATTAGGTTTAAGCAAGAAAACTTTCCAATCATTCTTGTATAATTCAGAATCAAAACTTGGCTTCGCTTTGGTCATGAGAGCCCAGAGAATTTGTAAGTCTTTTTATATTTCTGAACACTAGTTATTTATAATGCTTTCCCAGGAACAATCTGAATGCACAGCCCGTCTTTTGGGAGACCTCACTGATTATTGCGGCTCTGTATTGTTTTCCTGAAAACAGACATATACAGTCACAAACGTGTGCGAGTCTGTTCTCAATCTCTTTCTCAAATTCGCACACACTGTCAACAGAGTATTTTAAACAGTTGTATTCTATTAAATAAAATCTTATCTTTTTTGTCTGAGATTCTATATATATATCACCATTGAATTATAAAATAACCTTTATCACCCAAGTTTAAATTTTATCATTTGTTGATACTAGATTAGGACATATATAAGAGTAATTCTGTTGTTTATTGTTAAATATCAAGAAACATGATTTTTTTTGTAAATTTTCTTATATAATACCTTTACCTTATATAATATGGTATACTTATATTTATTT
Source organism: Equus quagga (assembly GCF_021613505.1). Taxonomy (NCBI): domain Eukaryota; kingdom Metazoa; phylum Chordata; class Mammalia; order Perissodactyla; family Equidae; genus Equus; species Equus quagga. The sequence goes on from NC_060275.1 coordinate 7,558,387, forward strand.
AGTACATTTATTGTATTGATAATTACTTTCAAAGATAATTCTGATATTGGGATATGAAATTTTCTGTAAATTTTTTTCATACCCATTAAGAAATTTAATATCATATGTCACAAAATGACAGAAGTAAGATCAGCTAATGGAAAGTCAACAGGAAATCCAACTGAGAGTATTTTATTTATTTTTTATAGTTAAAAATGAAATATTTTCATTTATGATTCTTTAGCATTTTCCAAGATTTTCTCCACCATTCAAACGTCTTACCTAAACCTATCAGTCCTCTGGTGTTTCCCTAGGAGCTGAGGCTCCTTATGCAAACTTATTTATTATGGTTGCTGAGAGGGTTTGATTCTGCTGTGTCCAGTCTTGAAATAAATTGTATTTATCAATATGGACTGTTTTACCCTCGCTGATGTATTCCAGAGCGGTAAAATATTGAGTTATGATTTACCTGCAAATCAAGTTTTCAATTTACTCACTAGAACTACCTTATTTATGTTTTTCTTTGTATTTTCCACTAAGATTTTTACAGGAACACAATTTTTCTTTTAAGTACACATACACACAGAAAAGGACACAAATAACAAGTGTTGACTTGATGAGTTGTCACAAAGGGAACATACCCATGTAATCTGTACTTCAGGCAAAAATAAAAATATATTAGTATTTTGATGCTTTCCTAGGCCCTATTCCAGTCACCACCCCACAAAGGTAACCAGTCTCCCAACTTCTGGCACCAGAGAATGTGTTTGTCTGCTTTTTAAACTTGATGGAAATCAGCCTATACAGTAAGTACTCTCCTAGGTCCAACGCCTCTCAGTCGGTATTTTGATTGTGAGATGCATTTACATTGCTGTATGGTTGCATAACATCCCATTGCATAAAGCTGGAATAATGAGTTTTGCTCACCCTCCACTTTATACATATTTGCACATTTCTTTTACTTTTTTGCTTTCACAAATAATGCTGCTGAAACTATTCTGGTGAAATCTTCTGGTGACGTATGTGTACTATTACACATTATCTATTACACTATTATCTATTACATTAGATAGATCACTAGAAGTTGAATTTCTGGGTAATAGAACATGCATAATATCAACTATAATAGACTCACGTAATGGTTTCCTAGGTGGCTATACCTGTGTTCATTCCTACCAGTATTGGAACAGAGTTCCAATTGCTCCAAACCCTCACCAACACTTCTTTCTATTTCATTTAGGCTTCTGGAGGATATTATCCAAGTAGGTCCTTTTAATTTGCATATCCCTACTGGACAAGGATGTTAAGCGATAGTTTAGATAATCGTTGAATGCTTGGATATTATTTTTTGTTAAGCAGTGCCTGTACAAATGATTTCTGCCTTTTCCTTCCTTATCTTTTAGAAGTCTTTTATATATTCTAGATTCAAGTCTAGAAGGTATATTTGAAGATATTTTCTCCCAATCTGTGGCTTCCTTTACAATTTTGATTAGTCTTTTGATTAATAGAAATTCTTATGTTTAATGAGGTCTAATATAGCATGCCTACTTATGTGGGATTATTTTCTATCCTATGTAAGAAATCATTGCCTATTCCAAGACCATGAATATGTTCTGGTACATTTTCTACCAAAAGCTTTTTTGTTTTACTTTTCTGTTTACATCTAAATCAATTTAGAATTTATTTTTGCACACAGTGTGAGGCATAAACTAAGATTATTATTTTTCAGATATCTAACAGACTCAGAATCATTTATTGAAGTGACAGTTCTTTCCATATTGTGATGGAGTGCTATGCTGTTGTAAATTAGATAATCATACAAACATCTTCCTGCTTCTGAGCTTGTACATTGAGACAATACTACACTCTCAATCATGATGGCTTTAAAATAGGTCCTAACAGGTCACAGTTTAAACGTCGTACATTTGTTTGTTACATTGTCTTGACTCTTTGCACATCTACTTTAATTTTTGAAATCAACTTGTACTTTTCCACTAAATTTGCCTCCTGGGATTGTTCTTGGGTTGAATTTAGGTCTCTTAATCATTTTGGGAAAGAAATATTTCTTTACGTATTGACTTTTCCAATTCATGAGCAAGTTTCATCCCTTTAGATCCTGTCTTTTCACAATTTTCTCAACACTATTTGTAGTCATAAGTCTTGATTTCTTGCCCATATTTCATTACATTTATTTCCAGCTTTTTGATGTTTTAGGATACTATTTTAAATGTATTATAAAAGTATAATTCTTTTGTTCATTTCCTGTGTATTTAACGTATTTGATAAATTCACTTAATTTTAAGAATTTTTCTATTGATTATTTTTTGGTTTTCTATGTACAGAATAATATCATTGCAAACAGGGTGTCTTTTACTTCATGTCTTTGCTCTTTATGCCTTTTCTTTCTTTGGAAATCCTTATTGCATTAACTAGGACACTCTTGAAATATTTAAAAATCTCATTCTTGAACTGGGGTGGAACACTGCATGATTTCAGTAATTCATCAGTAATAATGACATTTACGACAGGGTTTTAGTAAGTCTGCTTTACCAAATTGAGTCCCATTTATGTTTGTAATTTGCCAAAAGTTCTTGTCAAGAATAGGTGTTGAATTTTACTAAATGTTCTCTTTTAATATTAGCATATGAGTTTTTCTCTCTTTCTATTAAAGTTGGGCTCACATTTGTCAAAGGAAAGTATTTAAGTGATTCAAACAGAAGTTGTTAAGGACTTTATTCAGGCTAATGAGTATCAGGAATCACCTGATACCAGGTAACTCCCAGATTGAAGCCAGGCTAGGGTTTATATATTATAGTCATGCATTGCTTAATGATGGGAATACATTCTGAGAAATGCATTGGTAGGTGATTTTGTCATGGTGCAAACACTGTAGAGGGTACTTAGACAAACCTAGATGGTATAGCCTACTACACACCCGGGCTATACGTACAAATCTTATGGGACCAGTGTCGTATATTTGGTCCATCATTGCCCGAAATGTCATTATGTGGTGCATAACTGTACTACATACACATACACAACTCTACTGCATGAACACATATATTTTATATGAGCATATGTACATAATGCCCAGGTATATTTAAATGTATTCATCTATTGTGGATTAGGATATCCTTTTACTAAAATAAAATCTCTTGAGCGATTGGTTGGTTGGTTCTTTATTCAACAAATATTTACAATGAACAAAGTACGTGCCAGACTCCTCTGACTCCGAAGATGGAAGATGAACATAGATATACATGGCATCTTTGCTCCTGCTGTTTATAATGATCAAATGCTTTCATATTTGGAGGGCTTTGTATAAATAACCAAAATAATTATGTACCTTAAGTTAATTGTTTGGTGCTTCAAAATAAGTTCAAAGTTCAGGAAGATAGAATTAATCACCAATTTCATCTTGAGTCTGAATCATCTTGGAACATGATTGTTCATATAGAAATAGTATAAAAATGTATCAGATAGTTTCTATTGCAAATATATTAGTGGATCTATTTACATCCACCTGCTTTTGCCTCTCCTTGTTTTATTTGTAGTTTTCTTAGAACTGATTTGCCTTAAGGAGTTGCAATGAGAAAAATTATATATTATTTAATGTTTTAAAAACCTGACCCAGTTTCAAATTAATACCCAATGATTGTCCATGCCAGATGAAACCATTCTCCTCTCAGTAGTTATTTAAATAGCCTTAACAGGTCTCACACTGGTATAATGACTTCCTCTCCAAATTCATGTGCGGATTTTATCTGCCTTGTCTATATAGCTATAAAGGTATATTTCTGTGTGGAGAAAGGACACAAAATAATAGCCTCAATAGCAACGAAGCAGTCAAGAGCAAAAGGCTGTTTTGGTCGTTGAAAAGCACAGGTTACTACCTCTCTGCCTATGGTTGCGTGCGATAACATCCTGACAGTCACTACTTGCCATTGCTTCTATGCACACCAATCCTGGGCATGTGGCCTCATTAAAGCCATTAATCCACTTATATTCAGGCAGAGGCCAAATTCATCTCTTAAAAAAATGTGAGGTTCTTTATTTTTCCCCCAGCTAAATTAGATGTTTTAGTGGAAGAAAATAATTAGATAAGTTTTAGCAGTATCTGATTTGCAACTCATTGCAAGCACAGTCAAAGCAGGGTCAGTAGAAAGAAAAAAAGACTCGTTTTAATGGAGGCTATTGATCTGTGGTAAAGCATAATGATTAAAATAGACCTTTTGAGTTTTAGTTGCAAAGACGTACTATGTTCTAATTGCTGTAACCTTTGGGGATCTTCAGAAGGATAATAGTGCCGTACAAAGGTTAGAGCGGATTTTGGGGAGAAGCTGTTTAACTGAACGTGATGATGTACCAAAGAAACAATCTAAAGCAAATAAATCACTTATTTTTTTCCAACAAGGACAGGTAAGAAAAGAAAAATCAAAATTTGGATTTAAATTTGTAATTACTCTTAAAGGCATACTCCTTTAATACTAAGTGCCAAAACTGTATCATTGAAGACAGCAAAGTCTTAGAAATCCATTTTTATTAAAGTCTTTTGGGGCAGAGCATAGTAGGTCCTTACACTCAAATCAATGTGGAATCTTGTGTTTTTAGTTTTATTTTTTCACAAAGTTAAAGATATTTGATGTATAGACCTACTTTATACATTTTTGAAGTATTAGTAAAAATTCTTCAAAGACAAAATACCCTACAGATCTTTCCAATACTGTTATTCACCAAAATTCCAAGATTATTAATATAAGATGAATTCTTGAAGGTGTCAAGGAAAATTTGCATTGAACAGAGTTAAACAGTCAAGGAAGCCTTTATTCAAGGCATGCAATAGGGGAGAGAGATTGAACTCAGCTCCACTGAAACCAAATGCTGGAGAGATTTAAGCACTGGAGTGGACTAATAGAAAAGTGCTGGAGGAAAGTGGAGTCAGGGGGAGGTTGTCAATGTGATTGTTTGCTAATTGTTAATAATTGTAATAGTTGGTTGGGCTCCTACCCTCCAGGGAGACTGGGAGATGGGGCCACTATCTTTCTAGGTTGCATTTCAAAGGATGGTTTCCAGGTATGAGAAAGACACACCTGGGCTATAAAACTAACAGAGGCTGAGAGAAGATTTATATCTCAAAGAGACAGAGAATTTATATTCAAGCATTTTCTAAAGTAAAGGCTCTAAGCTTTAGTTACACTGAAGACAACATTAATACCATCTTGACAAAGACAAAAGAACTTATAAGTGAATTGTTAAAAAATCAGTCAGTTGGGTCAAGCACAGTTATTTCCTATGACTGTTTATATGTGAATATGAGCTAGACCAGAATTTCTTGACTAAAGGTCTTTCACCTTTAAAGGTATAAATATTTTCCTATTTCACCTATAAAGGTATAATATTTTCAGAGAAGTTTTCTCCATCTCCATTTAAATGATGACAGAGAAACAGTTAATTTAAGACTAATGACTAATTTAAGAGTGTTAGGTCTTGCAAATATCCCAGAACTCAGATGTGAGACTACCGACTTGCATCTTTTATGAAATTCACTTTGAGGTCATTGACTTACTAGAATGTTGAAAGAGAAAAAAGACTCTCTCAATAGAGGGAGAGACATTACCAGAGTTATGGGTAAATTATTGATATTGCACATCCCAAATAAAGTTATTTGCATTTTAATACTTGCCTCCAGCCTTTGTTCCCTCGAATCTCTGATGTGAGATAGACAGGCAAAATTATCACTACAATTTTCCAGATGGAAAAGCTGATACAACCCCTTGAAGCAGGGCAGTCACAGAACATACTCTTAAATATTCTGCTGTGCGAACAGAATGTTACTGAGCCAGGTTCAGTCTTGCCCATTGTCCAGAAAGCCAATCACCAAAATGATGAGGTTGCAGCAGATAGAGAGGGTTTTAATCACAAGGCAGCCAAGTGAGGAGACAGGAGAACAAGTTTCAAATCCACCTCCTTGAAAATAGAGACTCAGGAGTATTTATGGGGTACAGGGACAAGAAGGTCTGAAGGATGGGAATAGATGATTGGAGGTAAAGAGAAGTGAGGTAATTGATGATCCGTGCAAGTGTAGTCAAGCTTCATGCCTCTTCAAGGATGCAGGTTCACAAAATGGTGGTGTTTCCACGATCTGAGGGTGGTGTTTTTAGCTTCTTAATGTCAGAAAGATCACTTACCAGGTGCCTGCATAGGTCCAGTCGATGAGTTGGTGGTCTCATCCAGCCTGAACTGGACAAGGGGGTCCTAATTCCTGAAAAATGGCTCAAACACCCATTACTATGGTGACCCGGGTGCCAGGGAGATGTTATGTGTAGGAACCCACTGGGAGCCAGATAATATATTGCCTAAGTAGCACAGTTAACAATGAGGGATGGATGAACAACTAAAAGCTATAATTAGTAATTGCAAAAAAAAAACTTTAGGTACTAGCTACCTAATTGTAACTGCAGGCCCTCAAGGACCAGTTCAACTGACCCTGTCTTATCAAAAGAGTGATTAAGAATTGTCTTTCAGAAAATGTGCAAAGTCACATAGCCAAAGCATGCACAGAAGAAGAAATCTTGACCTGAAAAGACCACAGAACCAAAGATTCTCCTCCCTATGGAACCAAAGGTACATGACCAGAAGTCGAAAGTTGGATTCTTATCAGAGGCCAGGTGTCCATCATTCTGGAAGATCCAGTATTCAAATTCCTTCCCTACCTTACCATAAATATTTAGAACCACATCATAAATGTTTAGAACCTTGTCCTAAATGTTTAGAACCTTACCATAAATGCTTGAAGCCCACCAATCAAAATCTGTCCTGCCAGCATTTCCACATGCCAGCCTGTTCCTTCTAACCTCTTAAATTTCACCCTGAATCCTGAATTGGAGAGAAAGATCTGAGGGCACACACCCCCTGTCTCCCTGTAGACAAATCTTGCAGAATAAAGTTGACCTCTTTTCCCAAAGGATGATACTGTAATTAATTGGCTTGTTTATGTGAATCAGGCAAGAGACTCTCAATTTTGTGCAGTAACATAATCATGAATGGCTGTTTATGGCTTTCAAGAATAATTCTCTTTTTATAGATAAGGAATCTGAGACTTTGCGGCCCAATGCCACAAATATACTAAGAGTCAAGTTTGGTATTTTTTTCACTATACTATACATATGGATTTGATATTTCAGTACTCAGAGTCCTCAATAGCCAATTACTTATTAAGTTTTAGATCTTTCATTTTCATATCCTAAAATCTAACTTTCTTGAAACTTCTCTTACCTTCATTCATGAATGTAAAAACTATGAAGACGATGAAGAAGAATGACTTGGAAGAGGAGGAAAAGGAGGAGGAGAAAGAGAATAAAAAAAACCAGCTGCTTTTATAGATATATTCCTTGTTTTCCAAAGCTCAAACATCTAATGAGAAATCAACCTAGAAAATCTGTGCTGGATGAAGACAGGAAGGAGGCTCTGAGGAGTGGAATTTGCTTGTCCTTTGATGAGAGACATTTGCATTTGTGAAGGAAGTCTCCATCTGTGGGGGTGTCTCCCTCTCTGCACCAGGAGGAAGGGAGAAGGACTTTATCTCTAGAAACTCTTAATGGGGAAGGGAAGGACTTAAGTCTTGTTTATTGTACTTGTCTGGTAACCTCATGTAACTGACCCCTCCCCCACAACCAACATCCTCCTTTGTCTTTAGCTGAAGATAATATTTAAGGTGGTGGCTTCAGCCATTTACTTACTCTGGTTTGATTCTTATCTAAAAGTTATAGGACCATCCAATAACAAGACCCCACCTGCACTGATACCATTTTAACAACTTTTTTTATATATTCTTTCCTTTGTCTTGTAAAGAGATAACTCACATACCTATGCCTTAAATTTAGCCCTATCTTCAACCCATGTTTGTAGCAGCTTTTTACTGCCCATGGGTCCTGTCCCTATGCTATTCCACACTATTCTCTAAATAAAAGAACTACTGCCAGACCTTGAGAGTCCAAGAAACCTTTCCTTCAACTCATCGGCTCACCAACCCCTCATCATTTATACATTGTTTTTTCTTCTCTGTTTGTTCTTCCTTCTTTGCCCTTCTTTTCCCTGTTTTATGGCCAATTAGATGTTGATATATTGTAGTTTGTAACTTTGACAAGTCCTTGTACAATTTTCACTATAGATAACTTTGTTTCATTCCTTTATTTTTAATGCTGTGAACCATAATAGATTCATACCAATTATGAAAGCACCAAAACACCTAAAACATATAAAATAAAGGGTAAAAATGATTGGGTACTTATTACTAACTCTAAATCTTGTTAATAATTATTCAAAATGCACACCTGTAGTGTCATGAAAACAATTAGTTACCCCTATGTGAAATTAAAACCAGAGATTATCGTTAGAATTTTTAAACCATGATATGTTTTTGAAGACGAACATGAAGAGTCCTTATAGATCACTAGCTTAGCTTGAATTTTGATATCTTCAAAAGATGAGCTTATTGGATAAATTCTTATCGCAGGTTTTAAAAGAAAGAAAATGTATTTTGTGTCAGTTCAAGGAGGAAAAGAATCTGAAACCAAAAGAGTTACTGAATTGGTTAACGGGAAAGGTGTGCATATTTGATATATTTATTTAATAATGAATTTTAAACATGAATAAAACATTAGTGTAAATTGATAGGCACAAGCAAAATCAGTTTGATTATTAAATAAATTAAAAGCCAAATACTTTTTACACCAGTGATCTCTGGTATTTGAGGTCATCCCTTTATCAGACATGGACATGAAAAATTATAAGAAATTAAAGGATATTTTTCATTTTAGCACTTAAAAATCTATGATTTATTAGCATGTTTTAAGTGAAGAGTGGAATAACTAATTATTAAAGCTTCTGTGGAATCTATTAAGGGCATATATATTAGAGAGGAATGGCACATACTCTAAAAGAACTCCTAAATGCCACATCATGTTCTTGCAGAGTGCAGGGCCAGACTTTTAATAGCCCGATGGTGACAGTGCATATGCATCTAAGGGCAAAGCACATGCAGAAGAAGCTAATTAACATCAAACACTAATTAGTCCCTCAGTATTTAGCAATGAAGTATCAGCAGCTGTCTTAGATGCCATATGCTAATTAGCATTAATAAACTTCAGAAATAATTGTCTCCATTGTTCTGTGTCATAATACTCCCTCTAATTGTACTTTGGAGAGCATTGCCTATAAATGGTAGCAAGCATTCCATAGCATTGCTTGAAGTTTAATGAGCAATTTACTGTGACTTGTGGCATTAGAAAAGAATATGTACCGGAAAGAGAAAAGATTAATGCCAATTTTTTAAATCCATAATTAAGTTGTTGGCTGGTACTCTTGTCTCCAGCTATTCAAACATTCAGACAGGAAAGATTGTTACTTCGGCTCCAGATTAACTTCAGGGTAATAAAATGTGAGGGTTAATAGAGATGACCTGAGTCACTGCCTCAGCCAGCATGCCGCTACTGTTTTCAAAGATCAGTTTAGTCTTTCACTGGAAATAGTCTGTGCCATCCCTTTTGAGGTGCCTGAAATGTCAGGTGGGAGAAAGAGCATCTTTCTTTGGAGAGAAAACAATTCCCATTTTCTTGATGTCAGCAAAAGTCAGCAGAATGCATCTTTGATAGTGCGATCTGAAGTAAACACAGAAGATGACCACTAATTATCTTGGAAAATGTTTAACATTTCAATAATTTTCACTAGTTATCGGTCCATGATGTAGACTGCAAAATAAAATGTCATGAGAGTGTGGTGGTTGCCTACAAATAAATGGATGGCAAAGATTATGAGATACGATTCTTGACCCTAGGAAGTCTGCAATGCAATTAGAGGGACTAATGGATATGCAGTGATGTTCTAAACAATTAGTCAACATCAAAGAGTGCATTTTGTAAACTGTAAACACTGTATATTCCTGGAACATTTTTAATAATTGAGAAAACAATAGGCGACCGTATAAACTAAGGGTTAAAGACATATATAGCAAACGGTATAAGTGCTACATGAACTTCCATAAGCATTTATTCTTTATTTGAAATGAAAAATAATTGGAAGCAAAATATTTAGAAGTTTTCCAGAAATTAAATGAAGTGTTTATTTGGTAAACACTACAAGGAATTATAATGTATACATTTGTTAGTATTATTTGCCACACAGATCAGTAAAGGCATAAAAGTATGTCTTAAATCCCCTCATAAATTATAAAAACACTTAAAATTTTTTATTTTCATTAAACCTAATTAATTTTGTAATCAGTTTATATTAGTTTATTTTACGTAAAATTGTATTTTAAAAGAAATACAGCGCTTATTACTGTAGGACCTTTTCCTATAACAACTAATAACCTTAAATCATTTAATTTGTTCTTTTAAATTCTAGCTAATGATCAAATTTAAAATAATAACAGAAGGGAAAATTTTAGTTACTAAAGAAAACCGAGAATATCTCCTTGCATGATATCCATCCTGAAACCCCAAGAATTCTGTATCTGCTGTCTTTATCTTATTGCTGCAGTGACTCTAGGAAAGGCTTATGTTCTTTCTTCGATGTAGCCACTAGAATTTTAGAGACAAATATTGTGTTTTCCTTTATTATCACATAGCATCATACTGTTTGCGTTTATTGGTGTTAATATTATCTCTGATTATTTCTGTATACGTAGTTTTATTGACCTGATTTTTTTGATTAATTTTATCCTTAGGGATTTTATGTAAACTTTTAAGCTGTATTCAAATTCTTTGTGTTAATTAAGTGAACAATCATTAAATGGGAACATTAACAAATTCTATCAATTTCAAAATGGAACTAATATAATTTGCAGTAAGTTTTATTAATTCTGATAATTTATGTTGATTCATATAGGAACTGTAATAAAACTCACCCCTGTGAAGCTTGCCTTTAATTCACAAATGCTATAATGTAAGGGTATAAAGCATATTTAAGAATCCATTTTAAAGGCTTAATTAACAGGAATAACATTAATGAAATTCAAATATTAAGAATAAGATATTTTATACAGAAAGGTTTAAGACAATGTATCATTGGCTATTATGAAACATTGGTCCAGAGGGACAAACACATACACACACACATACTCCTAAATAGGCAGTTCATATTTTGCATTTACTATTGAGATAGGACAGCTCCAGACTTAGGAAAGCGAGAAAAGAGAGGAAGGAAGGAAGCAAGCAAAGAGGGAGGAAAGAAAGAAAGAAGGAAAGAAGAAAAGGAAGAAAGATACATCATTGGTTTCATTCCTGGTGTAAATTATAAAATGCTCCCAAGATCCTGCCTTCTCTGGGAGTGCTTGAAAACCGCTCAGGAAGCTTGATTCCATATTATTGCATGCTCTCTACTGTCTCCATCAGTTGAAGTGAGGCAGATAGCTACCTGGCAAAGTTTGATCTTAGAATGCGGGTCTTTAGTAATAAATTTTAGCAAATCCTGTTTTGTAAGATCCTTGTGGAATAGTAATGAACTTTAGGGCTGAGAAGTGACATAATCTTATCAGAATTGTATAGTGGTTCCCAGTTTTCTTAATCTTATTGGTTGACTGAAGTTTTGCAAACTCATCTTCATCCTCATGGGATGTGATTAGTCTCTCCAGGTTAGCATTATTGTCATCACTACCCATAAGAACAGTTCACATTTATTAAAGTCTTTCTGTGAGTTGGACAATATATTAAAGATTTTAAATATTGGATCTCTTTCCGTTCTTCAAACCACCCTAGTCAGTAGATAGTGTTCCTCTTCTTATTATTGCCATATTCCAGATGATAAAGTTTAGGATGTGAGAGGACAATTTTCTCAAGGCTATGCAGCTAGCACAATCTTGGACTCAGAATGAACTCAGGGAGTGGAGTCATCAAACTCATTTTATAAACAATTTTATATAAACTCGATATTCAACTATTTTGCTGTGGTATTTTCAGATAACTTCACATAGTGTATAAAATCCACTCAGTCTGCAATCTTTTTATTTACAATCTACTCATTCTATTTTTCTATTATCTTAAGTTGATTTAACCACCAGGAGAAGTTAATTTTAGTTTTAATGTAATTATTAAGGTTTTCTAAGTTAAAAGCCTCAATATTTTTATAAATCCGTTTCCACATAATCCATGCCGGCTAGACCAGTCTTCATTCCTAGTTGATCTACACGGTTGGCAGTTACTGTTATGAAAGCTGTTATTGTTTCTGGCCAAAAAAGTGCTTTATACCATTATCCACAAATGCATCTAAATTTATAGATAAATGTATGTTAATTAACAAAAACTAATAACATACATGAGTCTCCTTGTTATTAATCAAGCCTGAAAGAATGCACACAAGTATAAGTAACAGCGGCATGTCTTTATGAATTGTAAAATAAATATCCTTCTGCCAATTAAGATTGTTTTTTTCAAAATTAGTAAATTTCAAAGGCATGATTGTATATTCCTTCTTATATATAAATGAGAAACTAGTGGTTCAGAAATGCAAGTAAAATGCCCCCAGATCTTTCTGGCTAACTCTTAATGCTCATGATAATCGACTACTATTCTCTTGTCAGTTTCTCTCTCTCACCACATTAAATACACTATATGCAGGTGCCTTGCCGGCAGGACTTGTGTGAATTATTCATTTTCCAACCTCCAGGGCTTGGTAGTCACATCACAGAGGGCTCAGAATATAACTGAGCCCTGTACTTAAAAGTGCCAAGTAGGGGCCGGCCTGGTGGCACGGGGGTTAAGTGCGCACGTTCTGCTTCTCAGTAGCCCGGGATTCTCTGGTTCACATCCCAGGTGTGGACGTGGCACCGCTTGGCAAAAGCCAGGCTGTGGTAGGCGTCCCACATATAAAGTAGAGGACGATGGGCATGGATGTTAGCTCAGGGCCAGTCTTCCTCAGCAAAAAAAAAAGGAGGACTGGCAGTAGTTAGCTCAGGGCTGATCTTCCTCAAAAAAAAAAAGTGCCAAGTAGTAGAAAACATACAGAATCTTTTACTTCAAAAACATACTTATTTCCTTGAGAGAATACACTGAAATTCCAAAACATAAAGACAGAAGTGAAGTGACTACCAAACCATTGTGGATAGTTTATTGGTAGAAATAACATCTCCATTTTGAAATACTTAATCTCATGTAAATAATGTAGATAACTGAGTTTTACATGAATGCTGTCAAAAGGATTTTAGGCTAGAATCTACCTGTTTTCTTAGAATTAATTATTTAAATCAAATAAAACTGAAACAGTTAAGGGATTTTTTTCTTTACAAGGAGAATATATCTTATTTAATAGACATGGGAAAAATACTCTAACTTACAAGAAAGTACAATGTACATATCCTTTTTCCCAAAATGCCTTACTTATTCTGTCCTACTCCTTCCAGCATTTAAATAAGAGCAGAGGCTTTCAAGTTTATTTACCCAGTTGTCATTTATTTCACTTCTTAAGAAAGTGAAATTGTCTTTATTTATAAATTCTACCATATATACAGAGGTTTTCAGTAGATTAATTAGGTACAATTATTAAAGATTTACGCTATTTGAAGAATGGTTTTCTTATTTGTACATGTTGGGTTTTATACATATTACCAATCACATGATGCCTTGCTTGGTTTGAGACAAATAAAATAGAAGTAAGTAAAACTAGCTGCAGCCTTCCGTAATGACCAGCACATTAAATTAAATGAAAATCAAATATAAATAATGCTCTGCTCTTGCACAATACCAGATCCACGCTTGTTATTTTCATGGTTTCTTCTTCCTAATAATAATTAGTATGAACAATTCAAATAAAGAACAAACAAACAAATATTTCCCAGCAAAATAAATGACCTCAAGTTTCTTGAATTTCATCAAGGCTTAAAATCATATTTATGACAATAATTTCATTGGTCTTATGGTATATCTTTTATAAGTATAGAGCAAGATGCTGACGGTTTGTCAATGTTTGACATAATTATTTACATGTACTAAGGTCTCAATTAGATTAAATATTTAACATTATTTTAGGGGTTCCATGGTAAATATTAGTATTCAGAGAATTTTCCAGTCCTCCTTTCCTTGTGGCATGGACATGGCAGTGCTCATCAAGCCATGCTGAGGCAGCATCCCACATGGCAGAGCCAGAAGGACCTACAGCTAGAATATGCAACTATGTACCCGGGGGCTTTGGGGAGAAGGATAAAAAAAAAACGATTGCCAACAGATGTTAGCTCAGGTGCCAATCTTTAAAAGTAAGTAAATAAAAAATAAAAGAATGACTTCTCAGGCAAGAGATGTTTATACTTAAGGTCTAAAAGTAAAAATATTTAATAGCAGTCAAGCAGTTAAAAGATCACAGTGCTAATCAGTTTAGGCTAGGTTATGCTGTGAGGACAAACAACTCTAATATATCAGAAGCTTCAAATAAGTTTTAAAACACGCTGAAAATACATGTCCAATATAGATCACCCGAGGGACTCTGCTCGTTGCTGTTACTCAGATATCTAGGATAGCAAAGATTCCTTTAGTTTATAATGATACCATCTCAAAAGAAAATATTAGGTTTCACCACCATACTCGAAGGGAACATGTAGAAAACTCTGCTTAAATGCTTAAAGGCTCTAAAATACCTCCACCTGAAAGTGGCACATTTACTGTTTCACTGAAATTTCATTTGCTAAGGCAAGTCACATGGCCATATCCATACCCTCAAAGTGGAGGGAAAGTATAATCTTTTTTTTTTTGTCTTCCCCCCCAGATTTATTGAAGTATAATTGTCATATGTTTTTGTACACATTTAAGTGTACAATGTAATGATTTGGTATTTGTATATATTGTGAAATAATTACCACAATAAGGTTAGTTAACACTTCCATCACCTCGCATAGTTACAATTTTTTTTTTGGTGGTGAGAACTTTTAAGATTTACTCTCTCCAGCAAAACCCTGGGCCACCAAAGCAGAGCACTCGAGCTTAACCACTTGGTGACAGGGCCAGCCCAAGAGGTCATTTATTTTTTATTTTGCATGGTCATGTAAAATATTTGTGGTTTTTTTCTGTTTAATGTATTCTATTTCTTTTAAAATTTTTTTTACTATCTTTTTAACATTCTCACGTTGTGGTAGAGACACCTCAAACCTCCTGTACCCCCTTCTCAACTCCTCTGAGCAGTCAGGAGGATTATAATCAGCTTGTGACTCATTAGGAGCATCTGATGAGTGTTGGCCAGTGGATTGTGAGAAGTGAGGAGAATCACTTTCAGGACACAGAGACTTTTTTTCAGTAGTTCTCGTCTTTCTTTTTCTCCTAAGGCTTCAACCAGGGGAGCGCAGTGCTCCAGAATGCTGGTGCCTCTGGGAACCTGAACCAGCATTGCCCCGGAAGTCACTGGGGTTCTATTTGTGTTAAAAAACAGACATGTAGTGCTTTCAACCTCTGAGGCTTTGTTCATTTGTTTGCTGTAGCATAATCCAGCATATCCTGACAAACACAGATATGACCTAAGACCTGTGTATATTCTCACGTCATAAAAACTATCTCAGTCAACTTAAAAAAATGATCCTAAAGCCTCAACTCACTTAAGAAAATAAAAAGACCTTTTACAATTCGAATAGAGCATTCTATCGGCCAGTAGCCTCCCTTTGTCATAAATCCTCTAATGCCACAGAGTTTTTAAATAAATCCCAGGAGTGACTTCAGCCAGATAGTGGGACAGGAAGTCCTACGCCCTCTTCTCTCCACAGAAATACTGATAAAAACAATATTGGGGCTAAAACATGTTTATGAGAGCTCCAAACTCCAGAATCTGGTTAAGAATTTGCAATACACCAACGCAACACAAAATTGAGGAAAAATGCTTTGAAAAGGGTAAGAAGAGCTGTACAACTTTATCTGCTTCAGCCCCTGCCCCAAGCTGCCACAGCTCAGTCCCCAGAGACATCCACTCAGACCAAGATTTCGAGAGTGAGGGAAGCATCCATCAGACATCCCCAGCCTTTAGGGTGCTGCCCAAAAGGCTTACTTCTTTCTCTCCTCTCTCAAAACACTGAGGCATCGGGACTAGTTAGAATGCTGGGGGAAGCTAAGCACAAAGGGGCGTGGGCTCTCAGTAGCCTCACAGCTCTGCAGGAATGGGAGAACCTTGAGACTTGACCTTCAGGTGGGAGGAAGAGAAGTGGAGCTTGCACCCAGCTGCCAGCATTCCAGGGCACTCCCCTAGGGAAAAGAGGAAAGAGGCTGGCAGCCACCAGCTGTATTAGACACTTCGCAAGTACTGAGAAAACAAGAACAAATGGGGCCTGGTCAGTGTCTTCAACATCATACTCCAACAACCAACACTCCAAAATAGTGTGAAGTTTGTTCACTGTCACCAAGATCACACTTTATAAAAACTTCTAATAAAAAAACCTCCAGTTTACTTTTTATCATAATTGCCATTAATTATTCCTAATATAAACTTAAAGTTCCAAATATACCTCAACTAAAATTTAGAACATTGTTAACACTGGTCCTAGAACACAAGTAAAGACAAAGTAAGACATACTCCTAAAGACTTCTTGAATGTATTAAATCCTATAGATGCTGATATGCCATTTATACCTATAAGTTGACGTAATTGTTTTTATCTTTATTTGGGTTTAAAAATATGTATTTTATGCTTTTGAAATGATACACATGTAATCAAAAACCTACACTTGGTGTTAGAATTTTTTCAACATTAAATTTCCAGCAATTAAGAGAAGTAGAATATTATATGTCCATTTTCTGGGATTACGAATAGTATTTTTTAATTAACAATATAACCAAATACTTAAATCCGTATCTTCTGTGCCTGAGCAAGTTTTTAAAGATTAAATTAAAAACGGAAAGCTAAGTAGTGCTCTAAAATTGAAAGACTAGACAATATATGATAAGAAAGGCAGCCTCTCAATTGCTGGCAGTTAACTTTGCAAATTCACCTGAATGTTAACTCAAAAAAGTCACCTATTATGTTTTCTGGTTGTTTTCTTTTTTTTTTGGTTTTGAGGAAGATTCGCCTTGAGCTCGCATCTGCTGCTAATCCTCCTATTTTTGCTGAGGAAGACTGGCCCTGAGCTAAGATCCGTGCCCATCCTCCTCCACTTTATATGTGGGACGCCTGCCACAGCATGGCTTGACAAATGGTGCATAGGTCCGGACCCTGGATCTGAACTGGTGAACCCTGGGCCACGGAAGTGGAATGTGCGAACTTAACCACTGCATCACTGGGCTGACCCCTCTGGTTCTTTTCAAAAGAGGGTCAAATATATGCTATGCGTTAAATCACCAATCCACTAAGTTATTTTGACTTATTTAAGCATAGGGCTTATAGCATTCACTTATTGAATGATTATAAGAAAAATATCAAGAATAAATTTATCACTAGAGTGTGTGTTTTTGTTTTATTCTTCTGAGGAGGATTCGCCCTGAGCGAACATCTGTTGCCAATCTTCCTCTGTTTTATATGTGGGCTGCCATCATAACATGGCCGATGAGTGCTGTAGGTCTGCATCAGGATCCGAACTGTGAACCCCGACCGTCAAAGTGGAGCACACCAAACTTAACCACTACTGCAGTGGGGACAGCCTCTCGATTGTATATGTTTAAATTGTTTTCAAAAATATGGTGCAGTGCATGAATAAAAAAGTGAAACTTGCTATCATTCCATACATGAAGCTTTTCATAGATACATTTCAGTAGGTACATCCTGTTTTTACTAAATTTCCTTAATTATCGCTGTTATTGTAGCCACAATTGTCACTTAAAAGCCCATGTATAAATCATGGCTATTCAAGTAACCTTGGGGATAGGACTTTATCTCTTTTTATTCTATCTTGAGAGATTTCGTCAATAAAACTTAAGATAAACCAATACATGGTTAATCATGGGGTTTTTTTGCAAAAAACTTCATGAGTAAAAATATGCTTTCATGCCGTTCAAAGTTAAGGTCAGCACCTCAGTTGGAGCCCATGGAGCATAATTTAATAGGTGCAATCACTATCCATGTCTAGGAAGGTGAACTTATTTATTGAATCCATTGAGTCTACGTCTATTTCATTCTCTATCAACTTAGTTTTGTATCAAAATTTGTTAAATTACAACCAATTCTTTCCCAAGGTTGAAGCTTAAAGAACTCCCAATGGTCAAAGCTGGAATAACTTCAGAATCAAAATAAACAATGACAACATAGGATTACAACCTGAGGAATAAATTAAATGTCCCTGAGTCCATATGGATACAGACAAATAGTGGATACGTAAGTCAATGGGAGATAAGAGACGGATCTTCACTAGAGAAGACTTCTAGATAATAAATGGGAAAGGAATAAGGGAAACAGAAAATCACCGTTAGACCATTGCAGTGCGAATTACCACAGGCAAGTTCCATGGATTAGTAGAAAAAAACTTTAAGTTAGTATCATCGCTTTAAGAAAAAAGAGCATGTTTGCATATCCTCAAGATATCTTCCCCCAAATATTTATTAATTACTCTGGTACATATATTCATAAATTTCTTGATACTCATCTCTCTAGGAGGTAATTCATAATTCCTCTCTTCTTTAGAATGTCCTGAATTTAGCAACTGACTTTTAGCAGAGTATGGAAAGGAGACATAGTAACTTGAACATGGAGAAAGCTGGTAGACACCACCTTAACATAGTGATCATGGTTAGTCTACCATAACAAGTAACGGTAGCTTGTACTGCCAGATAGAAGGTTGTAAGAAGAGCACCCACTTCTGTGGGATTTTCCCAAAAAGAATTTTTAAAACCCAGCCTAAACATGAGAAAACATCAGACAAATCCTTACTAAGTACTAGATCAACAGTCCTCAAATGTATCAAGGCCAAGAAATGTAAGGAAAGACCAAGAAACTAACATATTTTGGAGAAAACTAAGGACATGTGATGAAAAAAGTGCAATTTTGTATCCTATGTTGCATCTTAAATTGGAAGGACATTAGTAAAAACCTAGTGGAATACAAAGAAAGTCTGTGGTTTAGTTAATAATGTTGTTTATAGTATTAAATCTTCATTTTGATATGTTTATAATGGTTATTTAACATATCATCAGTAGAAGCTGGAGATGGATATACAGGAACTCTCTGCTATCTTTACAACTCTTCTGTAAATCTAACGTTATTTTGAAATAAAGATTTTTTTTAAGACTAGGTTTTTGACATATGCAAACATTTTATTTTAATGCAGGTGACAAATTACATATGGGAGTTTTTGCATGTAGATGTCACTTACCAACTCTAAAAGAATTTCATTGGTTAAGAATTTTAAACAATGTTTTCCTTATGTCTCAGAAGTTTCAGAGATAAGATAACCTGGGATTTCTTGATATAGATTGTAGACTTTCTATGTATGTTCCTGTCTGTATAGATGGAAGTGTGATGGCTAAATATTTTGTTTAAGAAAATATACCCTACCAATTAAAGACAATATTAACCTTGTCTCCAGGCAATATTTACTATTTTAAAATATCATGAATTCTCTTCTTCATAAATCCTACTATATTTATATTTTATTCTAATATTATCTGTTTTCTTTCTTCAAGAGTGTTTGGGTTTGTTTTTCTTCCTCTCGTCCTGCTTTAAACAAACTCTCTCTGCATTTTCTTACAGTCACCACTCCCTCATAAATCATCCAATTCAAAGCTATAAAACAAGTTTATCTTATCCAGATTAATCATCTCAATCTTATCACCTTGCTCACAATCCCTGACAGGCAGCCTTGAGTTTATGTTGGAGTGCCAGCCACATAGTTCTGACTAGAAGCAGACCATGAGAGTGACCTTGCCCCACTCTAAATTTTATAAATCTAAATGCATCCTGTTAAATCTTTACTTAAGTAAATGTAAAAAAGGAAAAAAAATAACGGCAAATAATAGAGAAATATACACATAAATACATTTATACTCACATACGTAAAAACATACACATAAGGCTGAGTATTATTTATTTTATTTGCAAAAGACTACTTATACATCATAGCTTTAGGTAAAAGATTGGTTCAACACTTAGTATCTACCTTAGGGATATTTAATCTCAATTATTACATTTCTAATTATTCTTGTCAATAAAGTTATTATTTATTCTGTAAATTAACAGAGGAAAAATACTTGCAAAATGTGCCTATAAACCAATTGTTTTATTACGCTCTTGGTTGATGTAATTGTGCATTGTATATATTTCACCATTTCATAGTGCTCTCTGGCCATTAGTTATAAACTATTTTAGCGCAAATAACCATTTCTTTCTGTTTCTTCCTTGCCAGGCTTTACCAAGTTGGACAGCCAGATAATGAGATAGCAACAGAGAGGAGAATGAGGAGGAGGAAGAGAGAGAGAGCATGAGGGAAAGAGCAGCACACACAGGAGTCAGAGAGAAGAGTGAGGTGGAGAGAGGAAAGGAGAAGAATAGTGAAGAGAGATGGAAGAATAGGACAATGGGAGTCCACGCTTATAACATGCCAAGGTCTGGTGCTTTGAAAATAATGAAATACATACAAATTTAGTAAAACAGGTAGGCAGGAGGGGGATAACCAAAGATTTAAGTTGGTAACTGGGCTTTTGCAGTGAAAGATAATAGTTTCTGAAATGCCATTAATTCTGAGATCAGAAAACTTAATCATTTTCAAAGAAACAAGGAAAAACTGTATTACAAAGGCAAACACACACTTATTTTGGATTTTCCTTTTTCTGGGATATATATATAGACTGACAAATATTTTACATTTTGACTATACTAGTTTTCTATATTTCTGAGTAAAAAATTACCACAAAATTTAGAAGCTTATAACAATACGCATTTATTATCTCATAGTTTCCACAGGTAATGAGTCCTAGCAAAGCTTAACTTGTGTCTGTGCTCAGGGTCTCACAAGACTGCAACCAATGTGTCAGCTGGGCTGCATCCTCATCTTGAGACTCAAGTGGGGAAAGGTCCACCCACGAATTCACTTCAGATGTTGGCAGGATTCCTTTCCTAGAGGCTGTCTGACAGAAGACCCTGTTCACCTGCTGACAGTTGGCTGGGACCACTCTCCCTTCCTGGCAGCCACCTTCAGTTCTTTGCCTTGTGGTCCTTCCATAAGCCATTTACCATGTGGCTCTTTACTTCTTCAAGGCTACTAGAAGAGTTTCTTGGTCCAGTCTGCTGTGATGGAGTCTTATATAACACAACAAAATCACAGGAATGACTTTCCTGTCACTTTTGCCATGTTCTATCAGCTAAAAGCAGTTATTGATTACCCCTATACTCAAGCAAAGGGGATTACAGAAGGAGTGACTCATTGGGGGGAGGGGTCACCTTAACCTGTGTCTGCCACACTTGAAAATAACAAAATCCTATATTAAAACTTTCATTCTAAATTTCACAAACATTTTTATTAAGTTATAGATGAACATATTTACTTTTACCTCCTTAAAAAACTCACACTCAGGCATATTCACTGTTATGGTTAAACTTTCTTTGTTCAATAATAATAAATGATAAATAAACATCTATTTGTGGGCATTTTAGTGCATTTATTAGTGGAAGAGGTCTGCAGTATTTCAAAGAAAATGTTCAGAAAGGGGGAGTGCATTTTTCTTTCTTTTCGATTTACATTCATTTTGCATATTTTGCAATACCCTGCAGGAACGGCACTCACATACTCTGAAAGCACACAATATTGAGTTCCACTTCAGCCTTGCATCCCTGGTATCATCTTCTACTTCTCGGAATCAGGGTTCACATATTCTAAAGTTTTCTGGGATATTTCCTTTGTACTGATTCCTTCTTACATTTTTTGTTTGTTTTCTGTTTTATTTAGCACTTAATTAACAGGAACAAGAGTGGTTTGGAGTATGGCAGAGTCCATTCCAAATATGTCTTGGGCAATAAGGGTAATTGGAATGGAATTCTTTAGTCATAGAGTCATGGGCTGAATTGTGACCCTCAAAATTCATATGCTAGCACCTCAGAATGTGACCGTATTCAGAGATAGTATCTTTAAAGAGGTAATTAAGTTACCATGAGGTCATTATAATGGGCTGTAATCCAGTATTACGGGTGTCCTTAGAAGACAAGGAAATTAGGATGCAGACGTGTACAAAAGGAAGACCGTGTGAAGACACAGGGAGAAGATCGCTATCTAGAAGCCAAGGAGAAAAGCTCTGCGAACACCTCAATCTTGAACTTTCCAACCTCCAAAACTGTGAGAAAATAAATTTCTTTGTTTCAACCACCCAGTCCATGGTACTTTGTTATGGCAGCCCTAGCAAACTAATACACATAGACACATTGCTTATTATCAAAGTTGTATCTTATCACAACTCGAACCACAAAGCCATTGACTGATGACTGACATTGTCTCAGTCAGTTAATCAGACACAAGAACTGTAGCCACAGGCTACCCCTGTGGCTGCTCACAGGACCTCTGTCAAAGGTGGGCCGAGATCTCCTTGTCCCAGCCAGCTGTCTCACTTTTCATCTGTTTACTTCAGGATGCAGACTGGAGAAGAGAGATGACGCAATATAAATCACGAGAACAACAGCCTCAGCTCAAGCCCCGTCTTATGACTGGCCAATCTCACTCAATATGCAAGAAAAAACAGTTTTTAAAGGTATCCTCCATGATGAATTAAAACTGGGAGTTTTACAAAAGTAAGATGAAAGGCTCTCCGTACTTCAAAGGAGTCAGGTGTCCATGATGCAGGGAAGTAAATGTTTGGTTTACTTTTGAACATTACCAGATCCAGAAAGCATGGAAAATTTCGTTAGTAATTTGGCTTACAATGTAGAAATAAGATGTAACAGACTGGAAAAGAAAAAAAATAGTAAAATGTTAATCTTGTGACAATGGTGATTATTTTCTCTGCCCTCCTGAGAGATGTCATTATTTATATTCTTAATTAAAAGCTGCTTCTCCAGTGGCATTCAAATTCTCATGAGAAATCAAATGCTGTTTTACTAAAAAGGCATCGAAACATTCTACTTGCATGACATATTTTGAGAGGCAAAGCATAGTGTCCTTCCTGAATGCCTTTGAAGGGAGTCTGCAAGATGCATCCTTGATCTCAAGTGATGCTTGCACGACCAAAGGATGTACTGAACTTTTCTTTCATTTTACTGAGTCTACTTCTGCTCCAAGGGTTAGACGGTAAACTCTGAACCCAAATGATAATTTATCATTTCTTCATCTTTTCTGCCAAAGGGACTCTGGATCTCAATTCCTTCTAGGTTTCCTAGATTTTCTGATGGAGGACTAGGAAGAGAAGGACATTATTTCTTGAAAGGTAGTGATGAACTATGGATATTTTATATCATGAATGAACAGTTTACAAAATAACATTGGCATTTTGATTGTTTGGTGTAAATATACGTATTCCAAAGGCCTCACAATCATTACTTTAGAACCAGGAGGAATACTGAGAAAATTTCTGCGCCTTTAAAGTTTCTGTCCCCTGCAGGCTCATTTTCTGGCACAGTTAAGTTTCTGAAGATAATAAAGCACACATGGGTAAAATACACAAACTTTCTAAATCAAAAAGGGCAAAAGTGAAAGCACTGTCTTCCCGTGTACCTTTTATTTTTGTAATATCATTAAATAGCAAAATTCATATTAGGAATATATAAAATAAAATGCCGGTGGGAGTAGAACTTTTCCTCGAAATGCCTGTCTAGCACATCTAATTAGGTTTAAACTATAATTTAATACACCTTAGCAAGAAAACAGATAAATCACTTTTGAGAGTTTATGAAAGAAAACAGGATATAGGTATGGTAGTACAAAGCATATATTTTATCTCCTGCATTGTTCTCAACAGACTTCTTCCTGAGACAACTAATTTGGAAAATATGCACTGTTATTTCTTGCCCATCCTGTCCCAAATGCAGCTGTTGCTTAATTACTTAACCCACATATTTTGCAGCAATGAAGGCACCTTTCCATAACCAACCGAGAAAGTGATCTTTTCAAAATGACTACAAAGACAGCATAACGCACAAAATCTTTGGGAAGGTAAGAGAATGTAAAATCAAAAATTAAGTTTATGGTCTCACATTTATTTCCCTGATATGGTTCTAATATTCCCCACACCCTTACATAAACATGTCTTACTCTTCAATGATATGCGTTTCAAAAGATTGTTATGAATTTCACATGTAGGAGGTTGCAACAGCTAAGACATGAATAGCAAAATGTCAGGTAACATTCTATATATCTGAGGGCACAATTATACATAAAAATGAAAAATAATTTTTACCCACAGGTTACGTTTCAATTAAAATTTAAGGTAAGTGCAGTTTTCTCTCCTCCTAAGTCCTTGAAGATTTGTAAGTCTTCATCATAAAATTTTCTCTATAGGTTTGTACTTCCAGTGGTGAAATTGGGATTAATCGAACAGCAGTGAAAAAGAAGCTACTGACCTACTCAAGAAGACTTCCGGAAAATCCCTTTGTTAGTGAAGAAGCTGCTGTGACCAGGTTTCAACAGACAAAGAACATCCTGCTTGGTCTGCAATCTGCCCTGTCGTCTGACTTCACAGCTTTTGCTCCATCCTTTCAGTTCAGTTTGCCAGATAATCTTTGCTTGGAAAACAATACAAACTTGCAATAAGAAAAGTAGTATCAAAATAAAACGGTTATTTACTGTTTTTGACTCTTTGTTGTTTATTTTTAAAATGTTTCGTAATTGCATTTTATCAATTTACAGAAAAAATACAGGTAATTAAATGGAAATTTGCCCATTACCCAGATTTGAAGGATTGTATCTTCTTTGTATGTAGGCATAGATTAAATTAAACAATATGAAAGCTTAATTTCCATCTCTACCTTTTTTCCTCAGATGAAGCTATTACAATATTTTTCTATAAGCCAAAGTTATTTAACATCTCTATACTTTCCTTAAGTGAAAAAATACCTGAGCACTGTTTTAGCTATTATACACTACCCTATCTTTATTGTTGTGGTTTTCCAGAGGTAATTTTTTAACCTTTATTATTTAAACTGAGTAATGTTTATGATTTTTAGAGAATATAAATTACAAAGATACTTTATCAGTTACTGGACTATTCATGTTTCTACAATTCTACTTCTTTCTCCCTGAAGGAAATTTCTTTCTCCCAGAAGGAAACCTTTTCTGTAAACCTAATTTTTAATGAATACAAATTTTTAATAAGAAGAATCAAGCTATTTATTTTTTGATATGTTGAAAACGTATTGATGAAATCAATATGTTTAAAACCATATTACAGGCATACCTCACCAATATTGTGGGGTTGGTTCCTGACCACCATAATAAGGCAAATGTCACAATAAAAATTTTTTGGTTTCCCAGTGCATATAAAACTTACATTTACATTATATTGTAGTCTATTAAGTGTGTAATAGCATTATGTCTAAAAACATGTACGTGTCTTAATTAAAAAATACTTTATTCCTGAAAAATGCTAACCATCTTCTGATCTTTCAGTGAGTTGGAATCTTTTCACTGGTGGAGGGTCCTGCCGCCATGTTGATGGCTGCTGACCAATCAGGGTGGTGGTTACTGAAGAATGGGGTGGCTGCGGTAATTTCTTAAAATAAGACACCAATGAAGTTTGACACTTCCATCGACTCTTCCTTTCACAAGTGATTTCTCTGTAGCTTGCCATGCTGTTTAATAGCATTTTAACCACAGTAGAACTTCTTTCAAAATTGGACTCAGTCCTCTCAAACCCTGTTGCTGCTTTAGCAACTAAGTTTATGCCATGTTCTTTCATTGTCATTTAATATCCTTTCTTGTTATTTCAGAAATCTTCACAGTGTCTTCTCCAGGAGTAGATTCCATCTCAAGAAACCACTTTTTGCTCATCCAAAAGAAGTAACTCTTCATCCGTTAAAGTTATCACGGGATTGCAGGAATTCAGTCACGTCTTCAGGCTCCACTTCTAATTCTAGTTCTCTTGCTATTTCCACCACATCTGCAGTTCCTTCCACCCCTGAAGTCTTGAACCCCTCAAAGTCATCCATGAGGGTTGCAATCAATTTCTTCCAAACTCCTGTTAATGTTGATATTTTGGACCTCTCTCATGAAACACAAATGTTCTTAATGGCATTTAGAATAGTGAATCTTTTCCAGAATGTTTTGAATTTACTTTGCCTGGATCCATAAGAGGAATAACAATAGCAACTATAGCCTTATAAAATGTATTTCTTAAGTAATAAGACTTAAAAGTTGAAATTCCTCCTGGATTCATGAGCTGCAAAATTAATGTTGTGTTAGCAGGCATGAAAAGCATTAATCTCGTTGTACATCTCCATCAGAGCTCTTGGGTTACCAGGTGCATTGACAATGAGCAGTCATATTTGGAAAGGAATCTTTTTTTCTGAGCAGGAGGTCTCAACAGTGGGCTTAAAATTTTCAGCAAACCATGTTGTAAACAGATGTGCTGTCGTCCAGGCTCTGTTGTTCCATTTATAGAGTACAGTCAGAGTAGATTTACCATAATTCTTAAGCCTCCTAGAATTTTTAGAATGGTAAATGAGCAATGGCTTCAACTGAAAATCACCAGCTGCATTAACCCCCAATAAGAGCATCGCCCCGGCCTTTGAAGCTAGGACTTCTCCTCCCTGGCTATGAAAGTCCTAGGTGGCAATTATTTCCAATATAAGGCTATTTCGTCTACATTGGAAATCTGTTGTGTAGTGCAGCCACCTCCATTAACGATCTCAGCTAGATCTTCTGGATAACTTGCTGCAGCTGCTACATCAGCACCTGCCACTTCCCCTTGCACTTTTATGTTATGGAGACAGCTTCTTTCTTTAGACTTCATGAACCAACCACTGCTAGCTTCAACATTTTCTTCTGCAGCTTCCTCACCTCTCTCAGCCTTCATAGAATTCAGGAGAGTTAGGGTCTTGCTCTGGATTAGGGTTTGGTTTAAGGGAATGTTGTGGCTCGTTTCGTCTTCTATCCCGACCACTAAAGCTTTCTCTATATCAGCAATGAGGCTGTGTCGCTTTCTTGTCATACCTGTGTTCACTGGAGTAGCACTTTCGATTATTTTCAAGAACTTTTCCTTTATATTCACAACTTGGCTAACTGTTTGGAAGAAGAGACCTAGCCTTTTGTCTGTCTCTGCTTTTGACTTGCCTTCCTAACTTAGCTTAATCATTTCTAGCTTTTGATTTAAAGTGAGACATGTGTGGCTCTTCCTTTCACTTGAACACTTAGAGGCCATTGTAGGGCTAGTAATTGGCCTGATTTCAATATGCCTCAGGGAATTGGGACACCGAGGAGAGAGAGAGACAGGGAAACAGCTGGTCAGTAGAGCAGTCAGAACACACACAACATTTGTGACTTGTTTGCCTTCTTATATGAGCACAGTTTGTGGCGCCCCAAAACAATTACAATAGTAACGTCAAAGATCACTGATCACAGATCACCAAAACAAATATAATAATAATGAAAAAGTTTGAAATATTTTGAGAATTACCAAAATGTGACACGGTGGCATGAAGTGAGCAAATGCTGTTGGAAAAATGGTGCCAATAGAATTGCTCGATGCAAATCTTCAATTTGTAAAAAGCACAATATCTGTGAAGCACGATAAAACAAAGTATGCTTCCATGTTTAAAATGCAGGTTGGCAATCTAACATAAGAATATAAAAGTATGCACACATTTTAGTGTACTTATATTTAATAACCTATGAAATCATTCAAAATATTAGAAAAATACCTGGTTTCAAACAGCATATACAATACATTATTAATTAAAAAAAATAAAAGCCTAATGTTTACGGTTACCTACTTAACCATCTGACTGTAGAATTTAAATCAGTGTGTTAATAGTGCTAATCTTTATGTAGAGGAATTACAGATTGGTGTTACTTTGTGTGTGTGTGTTTGTGTGTTTAGGATTAAGTTATAGGTTGTATTTCAAGTTCTTTAATTGGTATAGAATTCTGGTTTAATCAGTTTGTTAAATTTAAGGCAGGGATTATATTGACAAGATTAAATTTTTTTAAAAAACTATTTCACAGGTAAACTAAATTTTGTAATGCATACTTGTCTACATATTTGGGGACTCAATAAAAATCCTGTATCAATAAATAGGCCAATTATTAACTACCAATTATTAAATAAAATCATTTTTGAATGGAGCTATAGGATCAGTAGCTGAATTACTAAATAAAGGTTTCAATATTATTTTAATATTATTTTCTGAAAAATGCTTTTTTAATTAGAGTTACTCCTAAATTTATTTGTAAAAAGATTCTAGTTTAACATAAAAATTTTATAAATTTTCATTCTAAAAAAATTGTTAAGGTAATTAAAGAAAACATAGTAAAACTCCTACTTCAGAAATCTTTGTACATTCTTGGCATCACAATAAATGTGTTTTCCACCTTGTTTGTGAAGACTGCCTGATATCATTTATTTGAAAATAATTTACTGACATTCTAAACAATTAAATAAATGTTTAGTCTTGGGAGAGAGTCAATTCACACAAAGTAGAGTAATTTTTATTAAAATATATTTGGCAAGGGGTGCTCAAGTGGAACATTGGCAAAATTAATCTGATAGCAAATACTCTGTTTTTTTCTGTAACTTCCCCCTAGTTTCCAGGATTGACAAGCTATTCTCATCTATTACACGTTATATCTGACTGTCTGAATATCACTTGCTAAATGGTAGCTTTCACAGGTTGTATTGCTCGTCAGTGTCATGTCTTCCAGAACCTGAATCTGAGTTAGCACGTGGTGCAGAGTCCCTCCTTGCTCTATGCCATAGGGGTTGAGCCTGGATAGACTTGCCATAGTGGCGAGTGTCCCACAGGTGCCAGAGCAAATGTGGCACATTTTTATCCATTTCTCCTCACATTGCTTTTGCTTCAAATCTTATTTGCTGATTTTTTTGACACAACTAAATTTGGCTGATATTAGTAAAGAAGTGGCCACATAGCCATAAAAAAACCGAGTGGGATTCTATTCTGCCTTGATCATCATCAATCAATTTGTCATTTCAATCTTGATGGCTTATCCCTCAACCCAATGTAATGTTGTAAAGAGGAGAAAAATTCATTATATAACCATAGCATAGAAAAGAATTGTTGTGAAAGTCACATTTTGATAGATAAGCTTAAAAACTTATCTCCTTATCCAAATAGGAAAGTTGTAGTATATACAAAATGCCCACTTTTACGATATAAATGAAATACTACTAATAATGATATTCTAGATGATAATTTGCTGTTGAATTTTCTATTCCAATACAAGTTCTGGTTCTTGCTAACTCATTATCATAAAGATAAACACAGTTTGAAAGGAGTCTAAGTAGGACCAGACACAAGTGAATAATAGAAGCGAAGGTGTGACAAAACTTCACAAAGCTAAAAGCATACCTGTTTTTGTAATTCACACTAAATGGAAAAGATACTGGACTTTAAAACTTTATACTCAGAGCATATTTAATATGTAAATATTAGTACAAGTAAACATAGTGGAATTAAGAGGAAATATGGATTTAACCGTAGGCTTAACAAATACTAGCTTTGTTAGGCTTAGAAAATACTAGTTTTGCTTTTTGAGATTTTGAAGGTCAAACATCATATGACAAAATGCACTTCATTTGGTTCCTCAGGTTGACAAACCCCCTCAGCTTCCATCTTTAAAAGAAGGAGATATACATTTTCAATTACACACGTGTGGAAAGTGCTAAGTTCAATTTAAGCAGGATGAAGCCAAACACTTATTATAACTGCAGTACAAAGTAACTATAAATGAAGAAATAAAAATTAAAAAAATAAAGAATATGCAAACAAGAAAGATAACTATCATTTACGTATGACATATGGGTTGATATATTTCATAAGTTCGTGTGTTTATATACCATAGCCGTAGTTATAGTACTTTGCAGGCCTATTGTATGTAAAGAACTGAATATTTCAGTGGGGACACCAGAGTTACCAAGAATAATGCATTTAAAGCAAGGTTCATTTGCAATATGTCAAGAAAGCAGAACAATTTAGTGTTCCGAGACAAAATGTTCTGCAAATCACCAAGTGGTACTCCAGGAGAATTTGGTCACCCTGCCTACTTCTGCACTTCTTCAGGAAATGTAATTTGATTAAGTTACTCCTTTAATTAAAAAATAAATAACCAAGAAACCAATAAGGATTTGAGGATGGTACTCAGAGTATATAACCTACAAACACACACACACACACACACAAACAGCCCAATCAAATGTCCTTTTTTTTTTTTTTTTTTTAAAGGTTTTATTTTTTCCTTTTTCTCCCCAAAGCCCCCTGGTACATAGTTGTGTATTCTTCGTTGTGGGTTCCTCTAGTTGTGGCATGTGAGACGCTGCCTCAGCGTGGTCTGACGAGCAGTGCCATGTCCGCGCCCAGGATTCGAACCGACGAAACACTGGGCCGCCTGCAGCGGAGCGCGCGAACTTAACCACTCGGCCACGGGGCCAGCCCCCAATCAAATGTCCTTTAACCTAAAAAGATAATCTAACACAAGCATGTTCCAAATGTACAATTTTTTCTATGAGTGTTTTTGGAGAGCATTATTCTTAGTCTCAGATTGAATTTCGAAATTAAACATCCTTCTGTCTTGATTCCAGACTCCTAATTCAATCATCAAGATAAATGACAAATTATGAGTTAGTTGTAGTCTGAATATAAGTGATTAGCTTACTTTCTAGTTTTAGAAATTTGGAAATATAGTATTTTCAACCACTGCTGAATTAATCTATGAGTACAGGTACCTCCAGCTTCAGGTAATAGCTAGAAAAAAAGGGTATTGGCTCTTTGCAAAAGATTTGCATGGCTTGGAGAATTTACAGCTAACTGTTTTACTCTCTGTATTGATTATAATTTTCATTTCCCTAAGATACAAAATATGAAGACATGTTGACTCTGGTGTGATCTAAAGGATAGGAAGCAATGGTGTCTGCATGTGATTTTTCAGTATGTTGTGAAATGAAAGAACCCCAGATCCAATAGCATAAGGCTCCAATTGGCTGCAATAAAACCTACCATTTTCAGACTCTCATAGCTGCTTTCAGATATTTCAGGCCCCTCGTTCTTCAGTTGAACTATAACCTTAATTTTGTATCTGTAGTATCTGATAATATTACTTTTTGCCAACTAAGCATCTAGTAAATATAGACTCCTGACTAAACATCCAGTGGATACAGACTGCATGGTTTTGAAAGTAAGGGAGAGGCTTGGTTACAGTTGTTTTTCTGAACCGTTCTTGCTTCTTACCTTGATATTTTGCTTGGACAAATGGCTGACTCCATGACCAATTAACCTCTAGTGGTGCTTGTCTGCTTTAGCACTTCAGGCTAAGTGACTGTGTGTGTTTCAAATGAGTTCAAATCAGTGTTGTTACCTGCAGTTCTGGGGATCTATCAAGAGAAAGAAAGCATCAAACATTCTTTACTTCTAATATGAGAGATATAAAGAAGGCTCCTTCTTATATCCTGATACTAGTAATAAATAAATTAAAACAGAAAATGATAGAAAAAGATACCGCTGAATGGTACCTTACGTCAAGAAGCTCAGTGTCCAGTGTTGTAAATAAAATTTTGAAAGTTATTATTTGCTTTATTTTTTTTGAGGAAGATTAACCCTGAGCTAACGTCTGCTGCCAATCTTCCTCTCTTTGCTGAAGAAGACTGGCCCTGAGCTAACATCCATGCCCATCTTCCTCTACTTTATATGTGGGATGTCTAACACAGTATGGCTTGACAAGCGGTGCATAGGTCCGCACCCGAGATCTGACCAGGTGAACCCCAGGCCGCCTGAGTGGAATGTTGGAAGTTAACCCCTATGATTTGCTTTGATAATAGTTGTGATAGTAGATGTGATATATGGGAGTATTTTGGGGTTTTGTTGGGTATTTTGGTGAGGAAATTTGGCTTTGAGCTGACATCTGTGCCAATCTTCGTCTCTTTTGTATGTGGGACACTGCTACAGCATGGCTTGATGAGTGGTGTGTAGGTCCACATCTGGGATCTGAACCTGTGAACCCAGGGCTGCTGAAGAAGAGCATGTGAACCTAACCACCGTATCACTGGGCTGGCCCCTGCTGCGTGTGAGTTTTGAGGAGGGAATTATTGTGTCCAAGTAAAAACATCAATCACATACAATGTCATTAGTTCATGTTTGACTGAAAATATCTATTGTTATCCCTCCATATTAAAAATATAATTCTCTTCTCTACAGAATCTTAAGCCAAAGTATACATTTATTTTTCTGTAATGTTTTGAAAATATTATCCCATTGTCTTATGACTTTCATTATGGCTTGTTAGAAATTAGTTGTATATCTAACAATTATTCATTATAAGTAGTATATCTTTTCTTTATTTGCTGTTTTTACAATGCTTTTCTTTTACTTTGGAATTCTATATTTTCACGGTGATTTTGTGGATAAGTTATTTCTTTTTTAACTATTCTGGCTGGAATGTTTTTGTGCTTCTTTATCTAGGGATTCGTAATTTTCTTCATTTTCAGAAACATACTCAGCCGTTATCTTCAGAAAGGTATTTTGTTCTCATGTCTTCTCTTCTTTATTATTTTAATAAAATAAACAAAAATTTTAAAAAGAAGCAAGCAAAACCTATTATTTACATGTAGGTTAGTTTACTTTATGAATGTTTTTATCCTTACATACTGTGCAAACATTTACTGCTTTGTGGAAGTCTACTATATGTAGAGAATTGGCCATGGAGAAAGGAGATGAAAGTTACCCTTGAAATTTAATGTGATTTTTTATATACTTGCATTTAGGTGTAGCATTTTAATATTTATTGAATTGTTTGGTCTTTTATTTTCAATAGCTTTTTCATTAATTGAAACACATTTTTAGAATTCCATTTTAAGTTATGTATTGCCTTTTTGGTCTATATCCCTTTTTATTTTTTTAATATAATTGTATTAGAAATTAAAATCTTTATTTTTACATAGTCTATTACAGTGACTATTGTGCTAATTCACATAAAATATAGAAATCTTGTAGCTGTATGAGGCTTCCCCTTCTTCCTTTGTGTTGTAGTTATCATAATGTGTTACAATTATATGCTCTATAAATCCGATAAAACAACGTTATACTTTCCATTTTAAACAGTCATATGTGAAGTAATTGGAGATAATTAGTATTCTTCACATTCTTGCATGGCCTTTTCAATGGATTCCGGGTTATTTCAATCAGTACTTTAATAATACTGTTTCACTTGCTCTAGGCCTTTGTGGTTTCTTATGTGAAATCCACAGTCATTCATATTGTTAGTCTCCTGTGTGCCATGTGTCAGGTTCCTGCCTGCTTTGAAGACTTTCTCCTCATCTTTGGTTTTCAGCAGTTTGACCATGATGCACCCTGACGTGAAATTATCCAAATGCGTCCTGTTTATGGTTAAACGAGCAGCTTAATTTTGTAAATTATAGTATTTCACTAAATTTTAGAAGGTTTTGGTTATTCTTCCGTAAAATACTTTTCTGCCATATTATATCTTTCTAATCAATTCTTCACAAATTGCTTCTGTATTAGATCTTTAAATTTTTTCATAGGACCTGGTGGGGATTTTCCGTATTTTTCAATCTATTTTCTCTCACTTCTGATTAAATGTTTCTTATGGAACTATTCTCTTCCCTCTTTATCTCCATTCTGATATTAAGCCTATTTAGTAATTTTTATTTCAAATATCTTTTAGCTCTAAAATTTCCATCTGGTTGTTTTTCTTCTATTTTTTTTCTCTGCTAATACATATTACCTCTTCATTCATTATGGAACTATTTCCCTCACCTCACTGAGCATAGTTACAATAGCTTCTTTAAAATGTGTGATAATTTCAATGTCTCGGTCATCTAGGGCTGGGATTTACTGATAATTTGTCTAACCCTGCGTCTGCACATAATGTCTCTTTTTATTTCCCCTGCCTACTTTTGACATTCCTCCTTTT
Organism: Equus quagga; assembly: GCF_021613505.1. Taxonomy (NCBI): domain Eukaryota; kingdom Metazoa; phylum Chordata; class Mammalia; order Perissodactyla; family Equidae; genus Equus; species Equus quagga. The sequence continues at coordinate 7,592,324 of NC_060275.1, forward strand.
TACTGGTTTTTCGCAATGCTCTATTAGACCTGACTGGGTCTATGGGGCTTCTTTAATCTGTTGGTTTATAAGTTTCCATCATATTTAGAAATTATTTAGCCATTATTCAAATATTTTCTACCTCTCTTTCTTCTCTTTATGCGATTTTAATTATACACATATACTTCACTTCTTGATATTGTCCCATAGGTCATTGAGACTGTGAAATTTTTTCGAACATTTCCCCCTGGCCTTTATTTTAGAAATTTTTGATAGGTTTGTCTTCCTATTTACTTAACATTTTTCCAGTAACGTCTAAACTGTTAATCCCATTTAGTGGACTTTTAAAAGATTTTAGATATATTTTTCATTTCTATAATTTTCTTTTGGTTCTTTTTATTATATCTCATTTTTCTCTTCCCCATTTGTTTTACAGTTTTTCGTAGTTTAATAGCTTTTTCAATGTCTTTCTCTATTAATTCATCATCTCTATCATTGCTGTGTCTGTTTCTAGTGAACTGTTTTTATGCTGTTTGTGTGTCACATCTTTTGCTGTTGCATCCAGGAATTTTTATTATATCCCGAGAACTGTATACTTTACATTGTTTAGTATATGGATTTTGTTGCTGTTGTTATTTGTGGTTCAGTTTGAACTCTTCAAATTTTGTTTTAAAACTTGATTTATGCATTCCTAGATTTACTCTAAACTAGATAAACTTTGTCTGCATACCAAAGACCATCTCCTCTGTGGCGTCTACTGAATGCCCTGGAGGATCTTTGTGGGCTCTCCACTCTGGTTGGTGGAAACTGGAAGGATTCCCCTTCTCTGTGAGCTCTGGGAGGTCTGCAGTCCAGGGCTCCCTGGTCACTCTTTGCCCAACCTCTTGGATATTCACTTTATGCATCTGGCTCTCAATGATTAGCAAAGAATCAAGGTGTTCCCTAGGCAGATTCTGAAACTATTTTCTGAGTAGTTTTCTCCCCTTCAAAACTCTGTTCTGCAATTTCCAGTCTCTTGAGATTCTCTAAGTTCTGTACCTGTCACTTCAACGCAGCAAGATAACTGCCTCTTGCTTTAGATTCTGCTCCTTGATCCATGATCCAGAACGAGTGCCTTTGAAGAAATCCTGAATGATGGAAAGGCTCATCTCATTTGTTGTCCTGTCTCTCGAGGATTTCAGTCATGTACTGCCTGGTGTCCAATAAGTAAATTGTGTTGTTTCATATGATTGGTCAATTTTTCTCATTGCTTAAGATAAATCCAGTGTTGGTTAAACCATAATGCCTGGAAGAGAAGTCCTCAGAACTCAGTTTTACCTGGAAGGGACAAAAGGCTACAATGAGATGTTACACTGAAGAGAGTCAATTAGAGCACATCTGGGCCTAATTTGTATGAAGTAATGAGGAGAGAAACTTAAATCATGCATTACATACATTTAGTATATTAACCTGGTAACCAGGGTCTTCCAGAGTAAATATTCTCATTGATTCACAAAGTGGACTAATATCAACTATATCACTTGATGTTGCGCAAATCAGAATGCTTAGATTTAATAAACATTTGAACATTCAGTAAAACACAATTATCCTAACTGAATTCTTTTCCCCAGCTTAATTGATCCAGCGTTGAACTATTTCATAGCAGCTTTCTCATAAAAGCATTATTTCCAGAGTTGCTTTCATTATTATATCCAGTAGATTTGGTGGGTGTTTTTACAGATTTTCCTTTGCAAAGACATTAACTTTAATAGACCGCCCATTGATGAAGTGGGAAGCAAATAAGTGGCCCTCCCAGTTTCTGGGAAGACCCAGGATTGTGAATTAAACACAAAAGTTAAATAAGACGACTATGTGATTGTCTAATTTTCACATTAATCTTGAGTTATAGCCCATTATTCCCTTCTTAAATTAAGTGTAATTTTATTGGCTAATGGAGAGATAAGGTAAAATATATGCTGGTGGTGTAGGTGCTTGGTTTCTAATTAAGCATTGCAGTTTGTTTAAAATGAAAATGAGTGCATTAAAATTAGTTATGTATCTTTCAAAATGAGTTATTTTGTAATTAAATAACCAAGTGGGATCTCTTTTTCAAGAGTGTTAATCAAGTTGCATGAGTGAAAATGCATCGTCATTGATTTAAGGTCAAGAAAGGAAACACTTGCCACTTTTAACCCTATTCAATGAAACAAAATAAAGCATCGTTTCAGGGTTATTACCAGAAATAAGAAAATAGATCAGGATTCCCATGGTCAAGTTCAACAGATTAATTTTTTAACTATTCTGCCAGATAAATAAGTTAATAATTTAGTTTATTACAATGTGCAGTATCGATTTTATTAAATTTACAATAATCTCTACTAAATATTAATCACTAGATACTATCTAATGGCATAGAATATTTATATTGTATGCATAATTCTACAAGTAAAATAGTGAAATCTATAGGAATTTCTAGGTATTCATTTTTACTTTGATTTGCATTTTAAAATTGGCAAATGATTTAAAATTTGTTTTGTTGATGATCTCATACAGGTAAACAAGGAAAAGCAAAATGATCTAAATAAATATATGAATTTAGAGTCTTAAAACCTTATTCTCTTTTCAAATTACAGAGTAATGAGACGCTCTATATAATTGTAATCAAAGAACACAATAAGCAGGCTTTCTGCTGCTGTTGACATAATTACTTAGTCTTCAATACCTTATACATTCCAGTCCTCCCTCTCTGTTGGCCATCGATTTGACATTAGAATACACGCTCAATTCTCTTCTATCATGAAGAGAAAACAGAACATCAACAAGTAAGCAGGCAGATACACAAGAGAACGATAAAAGATACATTTATTTAACACAATAACATGCCTTTAGGATGCTATTTATCTATATTTCCTTAGCAACAAAATGAATGATTGTAATGTCTACTTGAAGACCATTTTCATTCATTTTGCTGAGCAATCTGTGTGCACCATTCAATCTGGATACACCATTAAGTTCTGGATTTCTTTCTTTATTAATTTGTCCTCTAAATTTACTGGATCTTTTTCTGGAATTTCTATTAATCAGATCCTGGGCTCCCATAGCTGATTCAGTCATTTTATTTACTATTTCCTATTACCTGGTGATCATTTCTAATATCCAAGCCATATTTTCAACACTGTCATTCAATAGTTTTCAGTAAACAAAATTTTGCTTTTGTAGTTCTCATTTTCAAGAGTTCCGTCTTGTTGAAGTGCTTCCTGGTTTGTTTGTTTTCACAGCGTCTGTTCTTGTGATGTGCATGCAGTATCTTCTCTTTTCCCTGATTTTGTAGTTTTCTTTTCAGGTTTTCCTCTGCTCATTGCATTGCCTATGCTTCTTCAGAGCTCCAATTTCTATTTGTTTGGTTTGATCTCTTTCCTTGACTGTGAAGGAAATAAAGCTTGTGAAGATAAAAAAGCCAATTGTTCAATATTTACTTAGCAAATATATGTATATATATTTAAGTCAAGCAATAGGCTAGGCATTGGGGACACAGTAGTGAACAAAACAATGCAGAGACCATACATCCATATAAACAATATTGTAAGGGGTGGGAAATTCTAATAAAAAAAGAAACAAACGGAGGCAACAGGAGTAAGTAGTTATAAGGCATCCGTGTGCTGGCCCCATGAAGAAGTGGGTGGAGACTCAGCAGGTTCTCTGCAGGACGCAGATATACATTGATTAGAGATTCTTTAAAATTTAATCGGACATATTCTGCAGAGAGGAATACTCTATCACACGCCAAATGAGAATCGGCTTGGTTGCTGGAATTTTGGAGGTCCAGAAGGGAAAAGGGGTCTCACCTTTCCACATCCATACTTTTTATTCAAACCTCCCTCTTGTGATACAGCGCTTCACTCCTATCCCAGCTGTATCTGGTTTCCATTTTTCCAGAATCCCTCAGGCTCAGCCTTTCTGAAGACTCAATCTCTCTTCTTTTGTTACAGTGATATTGGGAAGGTCACTCGTAGTTTAAAGAGCAGAGGTTTCTCTATCTTCATTTCAGCTTCTGCCTGAACAGCTGGTTTTATAGGAACATGACTCCTCAATTTTCTGACCCTTTCAAAGCTTCTGCTACAAATAGGCTTGCTTCTTATTTGTTTCCTCCATGACAGATATTTAAATGTTAACTTTCTTTGCCTTGCTAAATCAGTTCCTACTTGTCCATTGGTACTACCGTTTTCCAAAATTTTATTGAAGTCTCTCCTCTGGTGTTCTCTCCTATGTTCTTTGTTTGTGGGGCTCTTTATTCAATCACTGTCATTTAAGTCAATACCAGGAGCGAGGCGAGGTATGGTGCATGTTTCCTCCATGTTATTTGCTAAGTGATTCTTGTAGAATGCAGATGGGATCGCTTCCCTGCTACGGAAAATCCTCCTTCCTTCCCGATTGCTCTGAAGATAAAGCACACAGTCTTTAACATGGCTTTCAATGTACTTCATGAGTTGAAACTCAAAATAGTTATGCAGTATAATAATTGCAGTACAATAATAACCATTAATAATATATTATATCATTAATAATTATAACCATTATTAATATTTGTATTATTATATTAGCATTTTTGTATCACAAAAATTACCAGTTACTATATTATCTCATTTAATCTTCGAAACATCCTATTGTTTATCTTGTTTATCTTACCTTGGATAAAGACTTGTTTTTAATCCCTCTTTTATCAGTTAAAGAAAAATAGATTTTCAGAAATTATTTCACTTACCCAAGATAATCCAAATGGTTAGTTACTGGATGTAACTAACCAACATAATCAGATTCAATACTGACAAAATTTAAATTTGTTTTCTACATGATTCTATGGCTGCTACTATGGTGTGGTATGGTATGGTATAAATTGGTATACTGTAGCAGACAATATAGTGTAAGATAAGATATCATAAAACAGGAAAGGATAGGATGGGGTCAAAGAGAGTGCACAGTACAGGATGCTCATGGTATAGGGCTCAAGTATCTGGCTTAATCTCTTATCACTGCCTTGCTCCTTAAATCTAAACTCTATTCAACCTGAACTTCTTTCAGTTTCTCCATTCTTCCTAATTTCCCATAATTTTTCTTGCCCAAAGTCGTGAATCAGGCAATTCCAGATGCATGAAATACACTCCCCAACACCTCTACCCTTCCAGGAGCTTTTCCTCAATCTAACTTTAATGTTCCAGTTAAGGAAACTTTTCATCTCTATCAAGCACTAAATCACAGTGTATTGCAATCACCTGAGACATGGCCACATTTCCCTTAGTTTTTGTTTAAGTTTCATGAAGTAAGGATCGTGTAATTCCTTTTATTATACCTCATTACTTTGCTCGGCCTAGTGAGTGTCCTATAGTTCTCAGTGAGATTATAATAACTGTATTAGTTTCCAATTGCTGCTGGAACAAATTTCTACAAACTTAGTGGCTTAGAGACCAAAATCTGTCTCATTAAGTGAAATCGATGTGTCAGCCACGATATGTGTCTTTATGGAGGCTCCAGGGAAGAATCTGTTTTCTTGCCTTTCTAGCTTCCCTCATTTCTTGGTCTGTGGCCCCCTCCTCTACCTTTAAAGCCAACATTAGAGGAGTGAGTTGATAATGTTCACCTGCCTAAGATCTAGTAGTAAGTAGGAGAGCCACGACTCAAATGCAAGTGGAGAGTCCAAAGTTATATCTCTTTTAATGAATATTGTTTTTTCTGCCCAACATTTCTTGCCCATCTTGTAAAATACTCTTCTATTCCTCGTGCCATATAATTCTACTGTGTGTCATATGGTCTTATATGATTCTTTACCAACAGGCCACAAAGCATTTTCCTGAACCAGTTGTCCTTCAGGGAGCCACTCAAGCCTTCCACCAAATTTCCCTATTTGTTTTTCTTTTAGCCTAATGAACATTGGCTGAGTTTCTGTCTTTTGCAGCCAAAAGCATTGAGTCTGAGTCAGTACTTCAACTCTGCTGCACCACCTTCCGGTGATCATTTAGTATGCTTTCTAGTTTACGAGAGGATTTACATATACATTACTTTACCAACTAATCAGAGAAATACCGGCATTTTGGATGTTTTCTCCACGTTAGGGACAAAGAATTGAAATCTGAAGAAATGATTCCTCCTTTTGTTATATTTGTTACATAGATTAGATAGATTAGATAGATAGATAGATAGATAGATATTGTTGAGAGTCAAGATTCCTCAGCAGATGAGCTGAATGAGGACAGGGAGATGCTATCTCATTCCTCTTTAGTCCTTATAATGTGTATTAGATATCACATTAGTTTTGTAGGGCTGCCATAACAAAGTACTATAAACTGCGTGGCTTAAAACAACCGAAATTCATTCTCCCACAGTTCTGGAGGATAGAAGTCTGAAATCAAGTTGCCATCAGAGTCATGCTCCCTCTGGAACCTGCAGGTGAGAATCCTTCTTTGCTTCCTCTCAGCTCCAGCTGGTTTGCGGCAATCTTTGGAATTCCTTGACCTGCACCTACAGCTCTCCATTCTCTGCCTCTGTCGTCACATGGCCGTCTCCCTTCGTGAGTCTATGTCCTTCCTCTTCTTACAAGGACGCCAATAATATCAAATTAAGGGATTATTCTAGTCAAGCATGACCTCATCTTAATTTAACTAATTACATCTGCAATGACTCTATTTCCAAATAAGGTCACATTATGAGGTTCTGGGGGTTTGGACTTCAACATATCTTTTGGGAAGATGCAATTAAACCCATAACAGATGCTTAAATAATTAATAGTTGGATAAATGATGCAGTAGCATGTAAGGGCCTGTTTAAAATATTTAGTATAACAATACATGCAGACACAAAAAGCTCGCCATCTCCATTTTGTACTACTAAAAGGCAGCTCTAGCTTGTGCTGTCTGCCAGTAAGAGGAGACCTTTAAAAATAAAAGACACACAATGCAGTGACAGTGGGGAGTATCCAATTAAAAGTAAAGAGTTGAGATTTGTTGCTCCCTAGATCTCTTCTGCTTTTTAGATGGTATTTTAGTGATAATGTCCTCATCCTCAGTATGTGAAAGCAATCAGGGAGCCGATGGCAATAGCCAATCCTTGACTTACCTTGCTGCTCCAAAGCCAGTCTGTTGCTGATTTCACCATTCTTTCCATGCTTGCTAATAAGTGAGGAGCAATTATATTATATACAGAGGCAGATTTACTGTGAAGCTAATGAAGATGAAGCTTCAGGCCCTTCCAGTTGCATGGCCCCCTTCCAGGACCTTGTGTCTAATTTAGCTTTAGTAATGTCGTGAGCATTTTTAAAAGATTATTGCCCAGATTGTATAAGCTTGAGGCCTCACAAAACCTGGATCTGCCTTTGAACAAATTCTAGGGAGAGTCAATTAATTATCTGACATTTTGATTGGCAGATTCTTCGTTCTCCAGAAATGGTGAAACTGTTCAACAGAAATGGTAAAATGAGAATAACATATTTTGAGCTGGCATAATCAGAGTATATTGTTCTGTTTGGCACCCCACCAGCAGAACACTAGTCTCTTAACATTTTTGTTTAGCAGGAATTACAGACCAGACTCTTGATCATGATCAGCCATGGGAATGTAGAGGGCTCAAAGTGGAGGAGGCTGGGCAGTTGATGGCCCTTACTTTGGTTGATGTTTGGTGAGGATTGTTACTTTCAGTGAACACATAAAGAGGAAATGTGAACCTCTTTATGGAGGAGAGAGAGTGCAGGTTAAACGGAGAAACATGGACCATGAGCAACTTCATCAAAGTCAAAGGGGGAGCTATGTGCTGCCAAAGATTTCTACTCTTGGGGCCACAAATGGATGCATACTGTTAAATGTCGCATAAGATAGCACACACGAGGAAACAGTTGCATAATTAGCCTGGGAATCAAATTAAAGATTTTTTTAAAATTCTATGATATCTGCCTGTGTTTCGTTTTGAATCTCACTACAAGAGGAGCTTGTTCTCTCTGGTTTACTTACATCTTATTAAGTGAGATTTGAAGAACTAAATACCTCAGAAACCAAAATAGTAAATGTTGAACGGCAGAATTTCAAATGTTGTGATGCTTAGGCACAAAAATGTTTTTGATAGAAGATTATGATGAGCACTTCCTAGATCATAAGCCACAGGTGTGATCAGCCCTGCAACAATCGTTGGTTTTAGAGCTTGCTCCATATCATCTAGTCACTCATTACTCTTTATATTTTATCTCCCATTTTTCCAAGTTTCTTTTTCACATTCTCTCCTACCTTGACTAAATGTTGACTCTGATGGCTTATTTCTGCTTTAGTATTTTTTTAAAACCCTGTTGATATTCACTCTTACCCATATCAGGTCTTTGTTCCAATCCAGCTTCTTGTTGAGGTTACTCTGGTCATACTCTTTAGTTCAGCTGACTGTGCCTCAACCCCACTCCGGAAAATCCCCTATTCTTCTTTTCCTTTTATCCAAACTTCTAACCCATTGAGGTGCAAAAAGATTAAGTGATTTGTTTACCAACATATGCAAAAGTAAAGCAAAAAATAGAACTAACTTATTTAATTACCTGCCCTATTTTTCTTTCCAACTTTAATGCATTATGTAGAATCTTTTTTTTAATGTGTTAAATAATCACCATAAATCTTTTATGTTTTTCCAGAGAATAGCCTTTTCATGAAAGATCCAGAATAGAAACTGCTTATTCCAATAGGGACCAATATTCACAGTGTTGCTTAATTCAGCTTCCACAGAATGCAAAACTATATTTTGCAATGCAATAGGCTCATTAGTTATTACATGAATTAAACTGTCTACCTAGCATCAATATTATTCCTAACTGAAAGTAGAACTTTATCCTCAGTTCTTTTCAGATAGCATCAACTATTCAAATATGTCCCTTAATTTTCACTACACTGAGTTTATTTTTGAATTTCAGAAATACTCATTTGAATTCACTTGATTATTCATCTCCTATGTCCATATTTATATTGAGTAAGAAAGTTTTTTAAAAACAAATTGCTAGTTTGTAGTTGAATACTTCTAAAATATATTTATAACTGTAATAATTTTCTAAACTGTGCTTTTAATTTTGAACTCACAACCTAATAAAATAGATATATTCAATTTTATATTGCTAGTTGCCACCATCACTAATCATGTGTCTTCTTGTTTTGATTAGGTACCATTTAGTTCTGTTTTAGGAATACCAGCGGCATTACTTTGTCAGATATATATGACTTTATTCTGATACTTCATTTTAAATGTTTGGAAAATTGGAGGCGATAACTACAGGGAAAATCTGCGTTTCTCTCTAAAATTATAACCAGGTTCTGAGTGTCTGAGTTCTACAAACTGCATGGGAAAAGGGATTTTTGCACATTTTCCACTGTTACCCTAGATTCCAGAACAATGCCTGGTACATGGTAGGTGCTCAGTAAATTTTCTGAATGATTGAAAATGAAAGACGGCATCAAACAATTAGTGATGGAAATGTTTCCAGAGAGGCTACTTTTAATTCTATCTTCAAAAGATTTAGTCTAATAATCTCCTGTTTACTCTGAAGTTGCAGCATTCTCATACTGGCCATAGATGTTGTACATCTCTATAGATTTTTACAAATCATGAGTCATGAGCAAACCATTGTCAGAAGGGAATTCTTAACGCTCCAAGGAAAGAGATCAGTGTTCTGCTAAGTAGAATCTACTCCATCAGCATTCCATCCAAACAATGCCAATCCCCAAACATTTTCATTAGCTTCCCTAAGGGATGACACAACTAGTGGGAAATAAAGCCTTGATGTAGTCCAGCATACACAAATTAACTAATATTAAAAAAAAACACACTTAAAATCTAGAATACCTGTGACACTGAGTTATTTTCTAGGAAACACAGCAGCAAAGTTATTTTCAAGGAAACAAGTGGTAGCCCCAAAGGGCCGCACAGCAGATTAAAACCTAGTGGACTATTTAGAGCTGTAACACTCCCACACGATGGTAGAATCAATTATTATAGATTCCATTTTAAATGAAAACACTTGTTTTCTAAAAATATGCCTAGGGAAAATTAAAGTCTGCTCATTTGATATGTTTGATTGTTTTTTATATGTTAATATAATTCAGTCCGAGTAGTTCCACGCATTAAACTTGAGGCAAATATCTCCTTACTCTGAGAGTAAAGTATAAGTGAAGGGACAGAGTTTGGACAGGACAGGCTCTTCGAATAAGGTAGAACGCTATTCATGTCATCAGATTACAGAGTGGTGCTTAAAGAGAATAGAGCCTTGAAGAGTCTAGCCAGTGTAACTAAGGACAACGAGGGCAGAATTCACCGTGTCCTCCACTGGAGCCCAAATTAACACATCTGGAACTCCCACTCTACCTCACTCCGCAACCTCCTAAAGCACATCACAGACATTTTCTCTTTTTTGCTTTCCATGGGTCCAAAGAATTATTAAAAAGATGGAAATCATCAGCTTCAGAGAGGAATGCTCAAAGTTCCACTTGCACATATCTGAGGTGGCCTCACACTTGCATGAATATTTGCCAATAGTGGGTTTCCTAATAAAATACGCCTACTCAATAAACACCTCTCTGGAATAGTGTCCATCTGGTTCTTGAAGGGACTGCATTAACATATTCAGTGGAACTGGAAAAAAGTTAGAAAAGTAACAAAGAAAACTTGCCATACATGTCTAGAGATGGGACCCAGTTTCAGTGTCCAGCAGAACATAAGCCTAATTTTGAAAAAGTGACATATATGCTTCCATTTATTCTAAATTTCAACACACTATATAAATTCTTATTACTTGATACATATACTATATAGTATATTTTTAAAATTAAAAGTAAAATAACTTTGCTCAAGTATTTTCCTAAACTCTTTTTGTCTCAGACCTTTCATAGGACTACTTTTTCTAAGATCACCAAAGAAGAATGTTCATAATACACAAAATCTGACTTTTATACCAAGTTCAAGAACCAGAAATGTTACAGCTGTTATTGGCCTATTTTCTGCTATGAAATAAAAATCTACTCTAGCAAAAAATATATCCTTCTTCAACCTAAAGCTTCTATTACAATATACTGCCTTAACATTAATCACCATTTCACTAGATCTATTTTTCCTCATTTAATCCATCCTGAATTGGTCCATTTCTATCATACCTATGTCTTCATATGCCACTATTTTCATATCTGTACACTTCTCTACAAGATGATTCTTCAGAATATAGTTTCTTCCATTAATTGTCAATATATAATATTATACATACATATATAATTTTTATTCCCTAAGTTATAACTCAAATGTTCTGATAAATATACCCCAGATCCTGTTTAAAAAATAATTACAGTTTTATATAAACACTTGCTATATTTCACAAATAGTTCTGCTTAGCACTCAATTATACACACTTTACAACACATATAATCATTTCCTTGACTACCTTTACTACCAGGATGAAAATATTTTCTGGACAAAAACTTAGTATCACTCACATTTGTTTGATTTCCCCTTTTGCCTTGTAGTACCTTCACATATTTTTTTGACAAATATTAGACTTAGGTTTAGAGGTATTATGAGATACTCCAAAGGACTTTTTTCTATATCAGAAGATGTTATAAACCAGCTTGAAATCCACAAACTAAATCTCAGGAACTGATCAGGTTACAATGTTGGAACTAGAGAGGTACATGATGTAAATATGTTTAACACTGAGTCAACTGGCCTAACAATCCCAATAATAATTTAAGCACCATTTGGCAAATGAAAGTCTAGTAACAGGACAATGCATAGATTTGGGGAATTTAATATTGATGTCCAAAGATATGGAGACTCTTCTACAGATATTTGTATATAATAGTCAGTATGCCAAACAGGAATTGGATACAGAGGAATGTTCTTGCCCAAAAGATGATGAAACATAAAACAGGGCCCCTAGTAGACAGGATTGGAGTTGAAGCAGCTCTCCAGTTTTCAAACTAAACTACAGAGAACGGTCATCAGTACGAAATGGGGAACAAGTCAGAAAGTCATTTTTATTAATTGGGTCAACAGAGTGGGTAGATGAGGAAGAGTTGCCTTTATATAAAGACAGTGTAAACACCCAGGATTTCATTCCTCTGGGGTCAAATCTACACCTAAGAGACTCTCCAAGAGTACAAAATTTCCTGTTATCTAGGTGATTAAATTGATGTTAATTTGCCCAAGATGGTGGGGCGAAGTTGAAAAACTGTTCTTGCCTGTGTCAGGGAAGGCTCAGTGAAGTGAGTGACACTGAACCATACACATCCCTGAGTGCCGGAGGACAATCCTGGGAGGCAGAGCAGAGTTACTAGCTGGCTATGGGATTAGTATTTCATAATTAAGCAACTGCAGAAATTACATTGCTTTCAAAAACTATTTTTACTACATTGGAGAGTGTTATTATCAGTATTATAATGACAAACAATGAGCATTAGCAGCTATTTTATTAAATTACAATAAAGAGGATTTGCATTGCTAAGAAAACTTCTGTAGAAGTCCTAACTGCATCTCAACTGTACAAATCTAGAATAGTGTCAGCTTCCTAAGAGAACTCCTCGGCACCAACACCACCTTACCCTTCTTCCACACAAACTCAATTCTTCACAGTAAGTGGAAGCTAACATGACCAATATTAGAGCTGCATTCATTTTTATTAGCATCGTGTACCATATGGAACTCCATAGGTAACTTTCAGGGTATAACGAGATGTGTGCAAACAGCGTTAGGCTATGTTAAGTCATCATTGCATAACAGATGACGTTTATCTGGTATTCTCAATTTGGAATTAAAAATCATTTAGTTATTTATTCACCAAATATTTATTATGAGTCTACACCTGAAGAAGAATATTTTTGAGGGTTAGGATAATGATATTAATATGGTACAGTCTTACAAAGTTTCATAACATGAAAAACATGGATTTATAAACAGAAAACATAATAATAGAATAAAGTCTAGGGTAGAGAAGTGAAACAGGAGTTAAATTATTAAATCTATCTACCTGGGATCGCAGAAGACTTCCTGAAAGACATTATGTTTGAGATGAATTTTTAGGAATAAAGTAGAATGACAGCTGGACAAGACTGGAAGAGTGTGCTTTGGGTCAAATTGAGCAGACAGCATGAGCTCTTTAAAGAGCCTGTGAAATAGCATACTGTATTCAATAAACTTGTGGAACCCGGTATTAAAGAGAAGAATGAGATGGCTTTCAAGATATGTATAGCTGAGAATGTGGTGATGGAAATGTTACAGGTTCTTACATGGCATGTTAACAACACACTTTCTGTTAAAAGGCAACTACTGAACTCTGCCCTTGTAGCATGAAAGCAGCCACAGATGATGTGTAAATGAAAGTGGGAGACTGTGTCCCAGTAAACTTACCAAAGCTTACAAAAACTTTAACAAAGCAGGCAGTGGGATAGATTTAATATCTACTGGTATTTATTTCCCTAGGGTAAGGGATGCTAAACACCATTCAATGCCCAGACATTTCTGCACAAAGAATTGTCTCGCTCAAAGTGTCCACTGCCAAACACTGACCTATGCTAGTCAGCACACTCCACTCATTGTCATGGGCCTCTGGCTAGGGATTTGGACCATCAAAGCCAACATGTTACTGAAGATTTACACTGGGGCTTCATGGTGACCAGTGAGTTTTCCCTTCAGTTTGCATTTGGAAGCCTGCAGTTTGTCTCTGCCCTGCCTTATTGCTAGCATATTTTCATAAAAATGAATCAGACACATGGAGAAGGAGAATGGAGTTGATCCTTGAGACAGAGCACAGCTGGATCTTGGTGACATATTTTGAATACTAAAGTGAAGCTCAGCTTACCTCAGACTCTTCTGTTACTTGAGCCAATAAATTTTCCTTTTGTACATGCCAGTTGGGAAGCCATATTTAACTGAAAGAAAATATCTCAAAAGAGCCATGAATAGAGAATACTGGGGAATATCAAAATCTAAAGAAGAATCAGAATAATAGGATAGAGAGAGCGAAAGAACCATAAATGGACAGTAGCATAGAAGAACCGAGATGGAGTGATTTTACAAAATCCAACAGAGAAAAATTTTTACAAAGAAATGGTCAGCAGTGTCATCCGCTCAAGCACAATGAGACTTGATGAAAAAGTTTTATATACGGCAATAGAGAAACCAATGTCCAAATGTGTCAACTTAATTTCAGGTGTGGAAGCCAGATGGCAGCTTTACTACAACTGCTTCTTGGGCCTATCAAGTTATGTACCTACTTTTATCAAGACATGATGAGATTACTCACTCAGTACCTTATGAAGACATAAAAAAATGAGGAGTTACTGATATTAAATTTCTGATTGAAATGTATACAGTTCACAAAAATACTTACTTTAAATAAATCCACATACACATATGCACATATACATGCTGAAAATAAAATACCACAATTACAATTCACAGTTCTAGCCCTGTGGTGTGTTAATGACAAACTATGCTTATTAAAAATTAATGTAACACTACATAAAGTCAGCTTGGGAAAGCCTTTACCACAGTTGCATATAGAGCCTTCTCTTTTTCCATTGTCAAAGCTGGTATCATTTATTGCTCCTTCAGTGATGTTCCAACTCACTCATGAGGCATGGCAATTAATGTCAAGTTGTCAATTTCTTATATAATCTCAGAGTAAAGAAGGAACAGCTGATGATATATTCTGGAAGATGCAAAAGGAGACAATGCTAGGGAATGGTTGAAGAGAAAATGTTTCCATAGGAGGCTGGAAAAATACTTTGCCCGGATTGAAAGGAGAGTGCATGAGACATCAGGAAAAAAGAAAAGACTTCAAGAAAACAGGATGAAGAAGGGCGTGACTGCAAGTGATAAGAAATATATTTTCTTCCCTAAGGTACTGATCTGTGGGTGAACCATTGGCTTCTGAGAAAGCAAGTCAGGCCAACTAATTGCTGAGACAGCCAATGCCTGGTGTTACGGTCTAGGGATAAGTGAGAAAGCCCCAGGAGATTGTAACATGAGCGTCAGGAAAGTGAGAAGGGCACAGTGGAAGCAAAAATGGCATGATGCTCCAAGACTGAGCAACTGTAAACTAGGTCAAACCCACACAGAGTCAGGAACTTTGTAATAATGGAAGAAATATGGCAAATTCTCATACTAGCTAGGGAGTTAATGATGAATTATGTTAATTAAACTTATTAATATAATCCTGCAGTGTCTTCTAGGGAAATCAATACCTGGGGAAAGTCATGCAAGAATGCACCATTATCACTCGAATTTGACATGATACTCTAACAGCAGAGACACATATTGCTCCACATACAATTGCTCAAAATTTAGACTCTTAGATTCTTCATCAAAAATTGTTGCCGTCCTATATGTGAACGTTGTTGAAAAAAAGGCAATGAGACACTTATTCTCTACTATCCAACCTGAAAAATATTCTTATTGCAACTGCTCATGAATATTCTGAACTGGCTTATTATTTCTACTCTGTGTTACGGTGGAAGCTGTTGTATATACTCCCTAGGCTTTTGCTGACAAAGGATATCTGCTATCAAGTTTATTACTTTAAAAAAAATCAACAGAACGCAAAAGCCCTATAATCTTTGATTATTTCCTGTGTTGTTCTATTCTCACTGGCCTCCCCCACCTATGCCCATGGCTGAAAGGTCTGTGTTATGCAGTTTATTTGTATCAGATCCACAGGCTCTTGTCCTGCCCAACCTTCTCCCCTCCTTACACCCTGAAAATATTTTAGCATTCCTTTCAAGCCCCTTTTCATAACAGAAGCTTTTTGTTTTAAAGTCTGTGGTATAGATTTTTTACAGGACTCTTCATTTGAATTATTCACGTACACAAACACAATATGGATCAAATTTTAATGGATAAAAATCTCCTAAATTAGTACATTAACAAAATAAATAAATAAGCAGTTATAGAAGTTAAAGGGAATTTTTCTTCCTTTTCAATTGCTGGTTAAATGTCCAGAGACTCTAGTACCTGGAATATCTGCTATCCTCTTCCTAGAATTGGCATATAACCTCTTTATCGAAGACTTTACTCTGTAAACTTCTAGGGAAGGTTCATAATGTAGACGTGCCTGAATTACATTGGTGGCACTTGTTGAAGTGGGAACACACAAACCAGAATGATCAGAGTTGGGCTCTGTGTAGGGCTCCCCCATCTCTCTTTAAATCTCGTACAATGGCAAATTGCCATTTCATTGTTCTACAACAAAATAGACTTCTTGCAGAGCAAAACTTGGCACATAGTTGAATCATTTAATGATTCCCGTTACCTGTTTATTACCTCTGGAAGTGAAATTCCTTACTAAGATCTTAATACTGGGTTCCATTCCTTCTATTTTCACAGTCCATTTCTTTTATGGACTCTCTGGTTTCTGTCAGGTGCTGCTCTTGCAAAGTCATAGGCATGTTATAAGAATATTTTACTTATTTCAGGTTCTCTCGGAGGCAGATACTGAGCCAAGAATTCAAGTGCAAGTGATTATTTAGAAGTGGTCCCAGGAGGAACTAGTAAGTGAATGGACAGCAGGACAGGGAGGCAGGAGCAGCCAAATCTTCCTGACGCTGTGCAGAGTGCTGGCCTGTAAATGATGCTCAGGAGTTTGTTCTGCTTTGAGACAAATGAGCAGGTTGTCTGTACTCCAAATCCAGTAACCATGAGCTACAGGCTTCTGCAGGAGCAGGGAGATGACATAAAATCCTAGGCACTTCTGACCCTCCATTACAGGTTAGGGGGCTCTAGGAAGAGTGGCCCTAAGCTAACAGCTGTTGCCAATTTTCCTCTTTTTGCTCAAGGAAGATTCTCCCTGAGCTACCATCTGTGACAATCTTTCTCTATTTTGTATGTGGGTCACTGCTATAACATGGCCACCAAGGAGTGGTGTAAGTCTGCACCAAGGAACCCAACCAGACTGATGAAGTGGCGTGCGCGAAACTTAACTACTAGACCTTGGGGCCAGCCCTACTGATCCAAAATTATTCCCCAAAGAAGGCTGCAGGTGCAAGTACTTAGAAAAACACACAGGGGATTGGTGGGGGATGATGGCACACAAAGCTGTAAAAAGGATCAAAGCTAACCTGGTGAGGCGGGGCTTGTGGAGTGGTGGTATGAGGGGCTCTGGGAAACCTTTCCCCCAGAGAGAATCTATTTAACTGGTCAAAATTAACAAAGACAATCATTCAAAGTCTCTGGAGATTGATCAAAGGGCTTGCTTAAAACAAACTGAGAGGCATATTCTCAACAAAATCTACAGAACTCAGTAAGAAGTGTGGGAAGCCGCTGCACTTGCCCCTGATGACTCCAAGCTGAAGGGCGATTTCAGCAGGCTCAGCAGCCCAGGAGTGGCTCCCCTCCACCTCAACAGGCTCCCTGGAGTGTGGTAGAGCTAGTCCAGGTGGATTTGACAGCTAGGGGGAATATTGGCGTTTGTGGCATATCTCACCTGGCTCTGTCCTGAAGAAGATCTACACTGTGCTGAACTGGGGCCTGATAGGGTAGAAAGGGAGCCATTGGATTGTGCCATACCTTTGGCATTTTAGAGGTATGAGTAACCTAGTAATTATAAGGACTATGGAACTGGGTGGTGTTTGTCTCTGAGTTGCAATTTATGCATTATAAGGAATAGATGAGAGTTTCAGGTCAGCTTACTATCACCTTAAAGCAAGCTATGCAAGGCAGAAGGGTCCATGACTGCATTTTAAGAGACTTTCATCACCTACAGCTGGAGAACTGATAGAGCAGAAAGCATGCACAGGACTCAATGGAATGAGTGGCCAAGTTTCATAGAAGTCTGCATTTTCCGGCTCAGCAAATCTTCCACGCCAAAGTCAGGGCGTGATAGAGACGTAATAGTCCTGAGACTTGAAACAGAGATACCTAGATAGAATTCTAAATGTCTTGTTTCCTCTGGACATTCTGAGCTTGTCTAAGAAGTATGCTTGTACAAGGCAGTTGGCACTGTTGATTGACTCAACAGGTTGTCATTTTCTTTAGGTTAGAGTTTATGGTAATAAATTTTACAAAAATTGTCTATCATCAATAGTATGAGTAGGATTCATTGGTCTCTCTATTAGCAATAGGATTAATATGTCCCAGAAAAGCAGAGGCCAGGTGGCAGCATTTAACGGTCAGAGGCAAGGTGGGTGTAATTACCATATACATGGCAAATTTGGAATGGCAGCAGGTTTGGAAAGATCAGGGCCTCATGGGATATATAGTAATGGCTATTGGACTATGATGCTCTTAAGGGCAATATAGATGGACACCCAGCCAGACTATTGCTTAATTTATATAATTAAAGGACACGAAAACAGGAATAACAGAAAACTGAGATCAGCCTGTCCAGTGGGTATGCCGTGCAACATTTTCATGTATATTTTTAGATATAAACTCTGCAGTCTTCATGGAACAATGATGCAATGCTATCACAATAAACACGGCCTACAGACTTATGCACACAACTGTGTATCCCTCCCTAGATGCTTCTATTCTGTTTCTGTTTTGGAGAGGCAAAATAGAAAGGAGGCAGCTAAACCATTGCCCTAGAACTTTTCCTTAAAACGTTATCATCATATTGTAACAAAAGCAAGGATGCCGTGCGAATAAAGCTCCTTTTTGGTGAGCTCTCAGATCTTGTCTCTCTGTACACAATCCCCTCTGGATGATTAAAATAGTGTAAAAGAGTGGTTTTGAGAATGGGAAAAGTATTTGAGTGTGTTTTAATCTTATCCTGGTTAAACTACAAACAGTGAATTTTATTATAGCAATCAAAAATGCTACATGTTGAATGAATAAAACATTCTATCTTTATTCTCACTCTAAAAACATTACATCCCTCTATAAACAGTAACAAATGATCGGCATCTGTGAGTGGCACAGTGCAGTAACAAAACGTCAGTTATCTATTTTGACAATTGCTCCTTATGTCTTTACAAAATGTTTTGCTCAAAATCTCAATAAGCACTCTTTCAGACATAAAATTCATTTTCTCTCTCTGGTATAACTGGCAGTCAGTTTTGAAAGGAATGGCATGATAGACATCAACATAAAAATTTGAATTGTAAATATAAAGTTTTATCTCTTTTATCTTCTGTTTGTTTATTCTTATCAATGACATGTTCATATCACTTTGTCAACGTCCTAATCTGTTTATAAACATTTCAAATTACAGTCATGTGCCACATAATGATGTTTTGATCTTATTTAGTCATATACGGCAGTGGTCCCCGAAGATTAGTACCACGTAGCCTAGATGTGTAGTAGGCTATACCATCTAGGTTTGTGTAAGTACACTCTAGGATGTTCACACAAGGATGAGATTGCCTAACAATGCCTTTCTCAGAACGTATCCCTTATCATTAAGCGACACACGATTGTATGTCTATTAAAGTGTTGACTAAGTGGTTTTTATATGAAAGTCCTCGGTGAGACATATTTTTAAATATAAAGCCCATTCTCTTGGTGAAAAGGAAGAGGATTGGCAAATATTCCTGAGAAGTCCCGTCATCAGTCATGTCAGTAAAGGTAATTCAACATTCATATACTTCCATACAATTCTTATTCATCTATAAAGAGCAATAATATTCTTCTATAAAATAACATTCAATACTTTATGAGAAATCATACTAAAGATATTTGAAAAATTCAGACTAGATTTTATGGTTATCTTAAGTTAAACTTAAATCAAAGGCAATTATGAAAAAGTTATTTTATAGCATTACTTTTTTCATATGGTGCTTGTATGTGCTATTTTTGGTCCAGCTTTCTTGCTAATTTTCTGTCCAAATTAATTTATTTTTCTAATAAATAACACATAATTCTTAGCTAAAATATAAAATACCTAGTAATGTTACAACTCAATGGAAACAATAACGGAAATTAAGGTCAAAATAATTAACTTTTCACAAATAAAGAGATCTATCTCATTCAAAAAATAATAATTAACTTTATAAATAAGATTGAACAAATTGAAGACCTATGATAATGGAGTGCACAAAACACTGACTTGTGACTTCTATGTGAAATAAGCACTCCTGCTAAGCGTATGTAAAACCTTGGGAAATGTCTAAGGTCTCTGGGCTTTAAATTTCTTACCTTTAAATCTAAAATTCTACAGTCTGGGTCACAATCATATAAATAAGGGAATTTTCGAAGTCAAACATTTATTACTCAGTTCAAAATGTGTATCCTACCTGAGAAACTTGGAAACATCTGGGGTAAGATTTTTAACAGTCATAGTAACGCTATTAGCAGTAATTAAATATTAGCTGGCCAAAATATAAGCACTTTAAGAATGAATAGAAATAAGAAGGAGATGGTTAGCATTCTCTTCTTTTATCATAACAGCAACCCTGAAAAAGAGAGCAGTAAAGTAACCCAGCCTAATCTCTGTATAAACACACTAATGACAGACCACCTGGCAATGAGTCAATGGTATTCACTTGTGGGAGAGTCCTCATTGATGGGACACTTTTAGCAGAACATACCTGGTCTGTCTTGGCTGTTATAGTAAAGAAACCTGGAAACTATGGATTTACAGCAGATGACTCCCTGAAAAATAACACGTAAGCTATGTAATTATGTAAGTTTTAAATGATTTATGATAAAATATTTCTTTTCTGTGTAAGTGGAGTGACTGCACACAATACTTGGAGGCTGCAGATGCAAAAGCCCTGATTACTCGTATAAGAAATCACCAGTGAAGCTTAATTCTAAGTAAGATATCTGATTCTCGTGATCCCGATTTGACAGTCTGGTCTTTTGTGTTATTTCAAGATGCCAACATAAAAGGAGTTTTCTATCTAAAATGCCTCATACATTTTACAAATTATCATTTTTATTGCTGTAAGTTATCAACAAAGACTACCGTTTTGTTTCTTTTAGGCATAAATATAATCTTTGCAAATAAATATGGATATGTTTATCTAGGAAATATTTTTCCTAATTAATAGTTATATTAATAGTAACATTAATAGTTAATAATTTTTCCTAGTTAATTATGTTATTTCTTTCAAAATTAATCTAATGTAAGTTTAAACACAGGGAAACAGAATTTCAGGAAAGCTTATCATTCATACCAAACATTTAAACTACCAAGGATGTATAGGTTTTCACAGTGATTGGGTGACATTGGCCCCACATCATGCAAACTGTAGTGATCTTTTTTTTTCATATCATTTTACGATTCACCATGATTTGGATAATGAGATAGCCACTTAAATATGTTTAGGAAATGATATAGGTAATGCTTCTTGTGTCAAACATTTACATATTAAATTGTTACTAATGATATAATCAACTTAACACTCTGGATATTGAGGTGAGAGGAGAGTCCAAGAGAGTGAAGTGCTCCTGCTGTGTAATTAACAAAAAGAAAAGAGAGATTTTATCAAGTTAACTAAGGCACTATATTTTCAGAAATTAAATGAAAAATGTGTTAAAAATTCCACAAAGAGCACTTTAGGTTAAGTTTTACATATATCAAATAAGATACAAATACTATTTCCAAAACTCAAACAACATAGACATGCCAGAATAGGAAAAAGTCAAATTTGTATGATACTGAACTAAACACAAAGTTTTATATTTACCTATACTCACATAATCCATCAAAACTAGTTCTCATTTCTTTAATTCTTTCAGAAAAATTAGCTCTTGAAATAGTCATTTTAAGTGTGTTTATTTAAAAAATATATTGTTGTAAATCTCGTCAAAGTTTTTTCTTACTCAGTATCAGCTTCAGTCAATATGTATATAGTCTGGCTTGTATTCTAAATTTGGCAAGTCAATGATCTAATTAATGGCCATCTAGACAAAATATGCCTCACCTTACTAGAATCATATTCTGGAATCTTGAAAAACAACATATGATATTACCTTGAAAGTTACATGTGTTTTATAGGTCATTATTTTATTCAAATATGTCTTCTAACAATTATAGAAAGGAAATTGCTAAAACATATGTATCATATATTTATATATAAAAATATATAATGTATAAAATATATTAAAATATATAAATATTCTATATAAATTATATATGTGTATATATTATGTATAGATGTATCTACCTTTATATATAAATATATGCATATTTTATAAATTATATACTCTTTCTTTTCTCTAGAAGGAACAATCTATTGGTGAGTTCAATGATCACTTTACTCCCATTGCCATCACAGTCAAAGGTGTCTTTTGTTAATGATCAAAAAAAATACTCAGAAAGATTTTCTCTTGTTATTTACTATTGTCCTTTCTGTCACTCAACTTTTAAGTTGGTTCAACACACTGAAGTAATCACATAGCAATGATGCCCCAAACAAAGCAAAAACAGCAAGTGACTATTATCAGTAAACTTGGTCAAGTCTTGTCTTGAGTTTCAGCGGTTCTCAAGCTTTTACATATGAGGCTGTTTTTATACTCTGAAAAATTATTGAGGATCCTAAGGGGTTTTTTCTTATGTGGGTTATATTTATCAATACTTACTGAATTAGAAATTAAAGCAATTAAAATACTAATTTGCTATTTAATCTAAAATAATAAACAAATTTGTTAACATAAGCAATATTTTAATGAAAACATAGCCATAGTTTCCAAAAATATATATTGAAGATTGTGTCATTATTTCACAGTTTGGTAAATCCCTTTAATGTCAGCTAGATTTTCACATCTGTTTCTGCATTTGATTTGCTGCAATATCACTTGTCATGTTTCTGGAAAACAATTATAAACTCACAAGGAAGAGAGAGTGAAGAGCCAAACAATATTTTATTATTATTATTTGGAAAATAATTTGACTCTTGCGATACCTTAAAATGATCTCAAGGCCCCCAGTGCTCTCCAGATCCTCCTTCAAGAACTGCTTCTATCTTCCAAATTTTAGCGTGAAATCATGATCACTGGGGAATAGTTACTTCAAAACCTCATCAATTTAAGAGAACCAGGTATGTTCCTTTCATCTCATGTTACCAGAGATGGAGAATAAGCATCTTCATACCTGGTTCAGATATAGTGCCCAGGGGACCACTGGACCCAGACACAGCCCCACGTAAGTGCTCACACAGTTAGCCACACTTCCTTCTGGTACTCAAGAATCCACCAACATTGGGCTATACACAGCAACTCCAAGAAATTAGTAATATTCTCTATGTTGTTCTCTTTGGGTCCAAATCTATGATGTTGAATATTCATACTATTGCTGAGAAAACTAATATTTATTTTTGCATTTTACCTTTGAATTTTTCCACCAAAACTCTAGAATTCACACAAGTACCAATGTCACTTTCTCTGCCTGATTCTGGAATCCAAAAAAGTTCAGTGCCTTGCCAGGGCAGTCTGTGTACCAAGAGAAAGACTTTATGTACCAAGAGGCAGACTGTAATTACTCTCAGATCAGAAGTTTCTGTGAGAGGTAACCTTCCAGGAGCCTGCACTCCCACCAGCTGCTCTCTGAACTTGAAGCCAACGCTGCTGCTGACAGTTACATCCACATCTAAGCTAAATAAAGTATTCCATCTGCTCTTCATCAAGACGAATGTATGCGGGCTGGCTTTACATCTTTTGTACCATGCCTATAATGCAATCGCCAATCAAGACTGCTGCTCTTGAGCTCAGGCTTAGCTTAAGACTGACTGGGTTTAAAATGAGCTCACCACTTCCCATTGGTCTAGTTACTTAAACTCATTGCGTCTGAGTGTCCTCAACTACAAAAGTCATATAATATACATACCTAAAAGCATTGTTAAAAGAACACCCAGCACCGAATAAGAGAGCAACAGATGTCATCAGTTAGCTGTGCGTAGACCATTCCTACATAACTCGGCTCACCACCATGCTAGATCTCAAGGCTTTGACAATTTTACCCAAAAGATAGAGAAGAGAAAAATTGACCACACCTTTCTAAATTTACTTTGCTGGTATTTGAAGGACCTTCTATCCTGGAAAGGCAGATGAATAGCATTCTTCATAACATTCTAAAGAGGCTCATCATTTTCTGTTAAGGGAAGACTCAGAAAAAAGAAGTAATGCTAGACTGAGTAGTAGAATCCAGAATTTGAAACTGTTTTTCACCTCTGTTCAGATCCCACCCAGCTTCATATCATTTAAATAAAAATTTCCCAAGGCTGTCTTCCATTCGGTGGTATGTCAAGATGTGAGAAGTATGCGTATTTCTGTTTGCAAGTACATGTGTGTGTATCTGTGGGTGATGGGCAGGATTCATCATGTCACAAAAAGAACGCAGCCCTGATGACCTTTATCCTTGTGATTGCTTTTTAAGAAAAACTTCCTGAACAAGTTCAGAATGTTCATATATAAAATGAGAAGTACTGGTGATCATATCCTTCCTTGAAAATTAGAGCCATGATTTTTAGGGAGATTTGAAAAAGAGGATTCAGTATAATATATGCATATGCAAAATATACCAAAAGATCTGTGGAAAAGACAGGGAACACTACCTAGGCAGGATTATCCAGTGACAATTTGTGATTTGCCCTTAGCTCTGCTTTACTAAATAAGCTTTGTTAATGATGGTAAATTTTAGTGACCTGATGTGTAGTTTAAATCACAGATAATGGTTTATAGGTAGTCAGTATCATACTTCATCAGTAATCAGATGCAGGTGGATAGAAGTTTTTATTACATATGGACTTTATAAGTTCCTCTTGAAGCAAAAGCATGGCATTAAATCTCATAGGTCGCAAATTTACTAAGGAAAGCCTGGAGCTAGAAAGCTCCTGCTTTAGAAATCAGATTAGAGCATAGAACTGTGGAGAGAGATGACAGAGGATACATATGCAGATGTAGTCAGTCATATATTTAATAAGCACCTGTCACATTTCCAGTAACGCTAAACGAGAGACACAGCCTTGTCTTTGCAGAATTCACTCGATTGTCTTGCGCCACAGGGTCAGAGAATTTATCCTGAAGCAGAAGAGTTTCAAGAGAAATATGCCACTTGTGGAGGTCCAGGATAGTCAAGGTAAGCAGAAGGGCACTGTTTCACAAGCTATGTTCATTAGAGAAACAGGTTTTCAAAAATTCCAAAAATAAAGCTCAAGCTCAGAGATCCTATCCCTGCATCACAGAAACACCTGAAGCTTATTTTCAATCCCCTGAAAACCAAATGTACAAAGTGAGCTTTGGTGACATTATGCAGTAACTCCATGAGCTCAGTCCACTCAAAGAATTAGCCATTGGTATACACAGTGCAAAACTCACCCAAGTTGGGGCTGGCCTGGTGACGCAGTGGTTAAGTGTGCATGTTCTGCTTTGCTGGCCCGGGGTTCACTGGTTCGGATCCCGGGTGCGGACATGGCACTGCTTGGCAAGCCATGCTGTCGTAGGCATCTCACATATAAAGTGGAGGATGGGCACAGATGTTAGCTCAGGGCCAGTCTTCCTCAGTAAAAGGAGGAGGATTGGCAGCAGCTGTTAGCTCAGGGCTAATCTTCCTTAAAATGAAAAAAACTCACCCAACTTGACTATTCCTTGAGAAGTAGAGATGGAAACAGGCTTTACAGACAAATGGCGGCAAATGGCCACAAAAAAGAAAAAAACGATGTGATAGTAAAGGCATCAGTGTTGTAAGAGAGATGGCAAAACGCCAGCCTCCAATGGAGACGCATGAGACTTAACGTGTGGCTTGCAGGAATTAGAGTTTCAGCGATAGCGTTTAGAGCATGAGCGTGGATCCACTGAACAGTCAGCCAGTACCCAAGACTCTCAAGCCTGCTGATTTGCATATCCATATACTGCATATGAAATTTGTAAAAAATTAGATGGGTGTTTTCTTAGGGGGAGGGTAAGAGAAGAGGAGCAATAGCATCAGTCTTTTTACATGTTTGATTTGACCTACATAGCCTTGGCTCAGAGAGTTTTTATAAAAAACTAAAGTAGTTGATGATATTTTAAAATCAGAATGTTTGCACAGAAATCTAATCATTGCTTCTCTTGTCACATTTATAATTTTAAAATGAAGGGTTTTTTGATATAATTATAGATTCACATGCATTTGTAAGAAACAATCCAGAGATTCGCTGTATGCTTTACCGAGTTTTCCTCAATAGCATTATCTTGTAAAACTATAGTGCAATATCACAACCAGGATATTACCACTGATATAGTCAAGATACAGAACAGTTCCATCACCATAAAAATCCTTGGTGTTCTTTTATAGCCACATCTACCCCCCTCTCCTCTGCCTCAGCCTCAGCCTGGTCCCAAACCCTTGACAACGAATCTGTTCTCCATTTCCATAATGTTGTCATTTAAAGAATGCCATATAAACAGAATCATAAACTATTGAGATGTTTTTCGCTCAGAATAATTTCCTGGAGATTCATCCCAGTTGTGTGAATCCAATAGTCCATTCCTTTTTATTACTGAGTACCATTCCATGGTATTTATGTACCACAGTTTGTTAAAACATTCTTCTACTAAAAGGCATCTGGGTTGTTTCTAGTTTTTGGCTCTTATGAATGAAGCTGCCTGAGCATTTTTGTATAGGGTTTTCTGTGAATATAAATTTTCGTTTCTTTGGGATAAGCACCTGAGTGCAATAGTTGGGTTATATGGTAAGTATACATTTAGTTTTACAAGAAATTGTGGAACTGTTTTCCCAAGCGGCTCCATCATTTTGCATTCCTACCAGCAATACATGAGTGATACAGTTTCTCCACATCCTCTCCAGCCTTTGGTGTTGTCACTATTTTTATTTTGGCCATATTGATGGGTATGTATTGACACCTCATTGTGGTTTTAATTTGAATTTCCCTAATAGATTATCCCACTTTTTGTATTCTCTTTTATATTTTTTGTTTCTTAATTGACTTGAGATTAATATGTTTTCCCAATTATTAAAAATTAATATTTTTTAGGAGGAATGAAAAGTACACTTAAATGTCCAAATTACTTGGCATTAGTGAGAGTTCCTCTTCAGAGTAATAAATGGACTCTCTGGAGTGAGTGGTATTGCTTGTTAATCCTGATAACAATTTTCTTAAACTTTCATATGTCTTAGACCATTTGAGTTTGCTAAAACAAAGTCCCACCGACTGGGTGGCTTATAGAACAACAGAAATTTATTTCTCCCAGCTCTGGAGGCTAGAGACCTAAGACCAGATTGCCAGCATGGTCAAGTTCTGATGGGAGCCCTCTCCCAGGTTGCACACTGCTGACTTTTCAGTTGTGTCCTCACGTGGCAGAGAACAGAGAGAGGATGCAAATTCTCTCATGACTAATCCCATTCATACATGTTCCACCCTCATGCTCTTATCCAATCGCAACTACTTTCCAAAGGCCTCCTCTCCTAATGTGATCACACTGGGGCATAGAGTTTCAACATATGGATTTTGGGGGGACTTAAACATTTGGTCCATAACAGACACCATGTATATCAAAAGTCTTCTTACATGAGTCTCCCCAAACACAGGGTTGTAATCAACTCAGGCTCTATCTTGAAAGCCCAGACAAAGTTGGCAAGGCAAATTGACCTCATCATCTCACTTTCCTTTGCCACCTCTCAAAAACATGGTCTCAAGTTCCTATAACATTGGTCTCTTTATTGCTCTCAAATTGCGTTGTAGAAACAACACTTTTGTCTTACCCTAGCCACTTTATCTCCACAATCCCAGGTTCTTAACAAGCCTGAAATCCCCCACAGATATAATGATAATTGTAAAGGCAGAATCAAATTATCCTCAAATTGAGTCTTTTAATTTTGTTCAACTACTTCTGTTTAAACTTTCTTAAAATATAAAGACTATGTAGTTTTCAAATATTGCATAATATAGTATCATCCTCATCCTGTAAATTTGGAACCTGGAAACACCCTTTATACTATATGACTTATATTTTTACTAATGGAAATATACTTTTGACTCATTTTCAGTATGTAAATAAGAAAATATAAGGGATCACATCCTAATTTTACTACTGAGATAAAACCAGGCATAAAGAAAAAATAAGCATACAAAAGTAAATTACAAAGAGATTAAAGATTAGAAAGTGATTAAAATAACCAGATTATTCTCTGGTGCCAGAAAATCCTGTCTTGAAACCATTTGTGCATGGATATGATTTGTCTGCGTACCGATTTACTTGAAATTTCCATTTTTTACATGGTAACTGATTTTACAATTACAAAGACTAGAAATCGGCTTTGCTAATGTTCATCTTCCTTATTGTTCATGAGCTAAAATTTTAGGTATTTGACTTTTTATGTGATAGGGTTCTATGTTATTCTTTGTGCCTGTCTATAAATCAGTTTGAGAACTTGAGACTTTGAGTTGCCTCAACATATGTAATCTGTGGCAAGTCATCTAGTCATGTGCACCTGCCAGGTGACATATTCTTCTCCAAATTGCTTTTTTTCTCATAGAGCTCCTATATAGGAAGTATGAAAGAAAAACCAAAATGGTGGCTGTGGTTTGAATATACTCTTAGATCAAACACTCCTAGTCACATAACCAAAACTTTCCTGATTTCCCCAAAGTGCTGACTGACTTTCAACAAAACTTAAGCTCTCCTCATGTCAGCATGAATTTACAACTTCCTAACCAATCAGCTACAAACAAGCAAGCTTATGCAATGAAAAGGAATGTTTCTAGTTACCAATCACAATAGAAAACAATGTACTTACTCTGAAGCACAGAGACAGACATGAATAATAGAATGTGAAACGCTTCTTTTCTGTGAGCTTGGACAACTTAATTTGTTTAAAATAGTACAAATCACAAGCTCGTAATCCCTATTTTTAACAATGGCAAACACAGTGTTTGACTGCCATGATCACTGGTGCAGTTATAACTAATCTGAGTATTACAAATGAAGTTCCAAAACACATTCTGATGTTAACCTGTAAGAGATAGATTTCAGTAAGATAATTCGTAAAATGTTCATCACACACACACACACACCATCGCCTTGCCTGCATGTGTGTGCGTTATGTTTTGTTGTTGACCTCCGTGAAGCAAGCTGAACCCACCTCTATGTGGCTGCCCTCCTGAAAATGGTGCAATTTTTCTGTGGTTACTTTGCTGGGGACAGAGAACTAGAAATGAGCCAACTGAAAACTTTTCAGAACATCAGCTTCATCCTTCCAACATTGTCTACATTCTTTCTACTGTGAGAGGGCTGGAACACAGAACATCCACATCCGGTGAGAGGACTATCCAGTATCATAGAAGACAGGGCTTGGCCAGGAGAAACTCATCATCTCTCAGGAGATGGTGCTTTATAAACTGAGCTGTCACTACTGAAAGTTAAACTTCTAACCATGTTTGGTTGAGAACTCCCTGTTCGTGACCAGTTTGTTTATCCCTAAATAAAATATTCATATCCAGTAAATCTCTCTAAATTTTCTCTTGACAGAAGCGGTAGCCATGGTAAACTGATAGTATTTCTCAGAAGAAACTCTGTAATTTTGAGTGGAAGGGATATAATAAATTGTTTCCAAACGCTTTCCTTTACAGATGAGATAAATAAGCACAATTTGGTCCTAGACACAGGTGCTTGGTAATGAGAGTCAGGTGTCCTGACCCTTAATCTAATGCTTTGGGCATCAGACCAGCGCCTGCTGGCAATCAGACAATCGCCTGTAGTGCCCACATGCCTTGAAAAAGGCCTTAGACATGGTAAATAAAAGTTATGTTGACATCCTTATCTAATCATTAGCAAAAAGATGGAGAGAATTTCCATTCCTTCCCCTAACATTATAAAGTAAAACATAAAATACTGCAGAGCAAAGGTTGGGGTGGATGAGAGACAGAAAGAAAGAGAGAGAGAGAGAGAGAGAGAGAGGCCAATTGCAAAATACTTGGTAAATAAATAAAATTCAAAATGATTAATATAAAATAAAACAGAAATACTTCTGGGTTGCTTACATTAGAGAATAGACCTAAACTTGATGAAGAATTGCAACCTCAGATAATTTAAAAATATATAAATGGAGAACAAAGAAAAATAGAATGAATAAAGCATTAATATTAAGGCAAAAAATTGAAAAATAAGAAAAAAGTCTACATTGTGAAAAAATCAGTAGAGTTTGCTCATATTAGCCACAAGTTCCTGGTTCGGTACAGAAATACTCAATTCACAAGATGAATAATGTAAATTAAATGATTGTATATAAAAACATATTTTAGGTTATATCTAAGACCAAATACACAAAGCTCAAAATTTCATATAGTAAGAAGATGAAGCTCCCAACAGTACATCTAACAGAAAATCTTTCAAAGAAAGAAGATATTTCCATTCTCTGAAATTTTTAACTGCATAGGCTACAATAGAACATAATATACATCTCTTTAGAGAATAGAGTGGACTTATTGTATGAAAACATATTTGCAGATGTAATTTTATTGAATACATGATAAAGATTATAATACATTAATAAAAAGAAATAAATTACCTGTGAGCCTAACTCTATGGTATGTTAGTAGACAATTTACCTCTTTTGTCAATAGGAAAACTCAAGGTTGTAATTGTACTTAACTTTGCTAAGATCCTAGATTAAATGCGGTAGAGCCATATAAGAAATTCCAACCTGGGGCTGGCCCTGTGGCCGAGTGGTTGGGTTCGCGCGCTCCACTTCCGCAGCCCAGAGTTTTGCTGGTTCAGATCCTGGGTGCAGACATGGCACAGCTCATCAGGCCGTGGTGAGGCGGCATCCCACATGCCACAACTAGAAGGACCCACAACTACAAAGATATACAACTATATGCTGGGGGGATTTGGGGAGAAAAAAGCAGAAAAAAAAAAGAAATTCCAACCTACCAAGAGCCAGTCAAACTCAATTATATTTTGTAATGTCATGATTTGTTAGTTGCTGCATTTTATTCTCAGTATTTTCTAAATATATGTTTAATGACAATGCAAAAGCAATTTCCAAAATGTAACTTCTACACTAAAGTTGATCCTATGTTTCACAGGGATATGGATTAATATAAAGCAGAGCACACACAAATACATATGCACACATAAGAACTGTGGATTTAATTTCTCTTTTCAATAAGTAGAAATCATTCTTTATTAACCTTCCTTGTAAAATTTTGTTTTTTAAAGAGCTGAGAATTTTGTCACAATGGATTACAAACAACTATATGAGTAAAAATGTTGTAAAGTTGTAAGATAGAATGAGGACTAAATTTTGATGCTCAAAACATTCTCACTTGAGATAACGGAGCATATGTGACAACTTGGCCCTCACCAGTTTTCTCCATCTACAGCAAATATATTCCAGAAACAGAAAGTCGTACCCTACATATCTTAGGAAAGTATTTTATTGCTAGTGGCAGTATAGTCAAAAGTTTTGAAACTCTGCTCATTATATGAAGAAAGAACTTAACAAGCATGCATGAAATACGGTACCTCCTCTAACTAGCTCTTCTCTCTGGATTTACTGAGTTTAATGAATCATTTAACAAAAACAGCCTAACTACCCAGGCATGTAAAAGTCAGATTCATTCATCACCAGAAAGCCTTGACCACAGGGATAATGCAGGGATGTCTTACAAATTGCACTGAGAACGCAACCGTTTCCTGCAAGCTGAGTCTCCCACAGTCCAAGTATTGTTGAAGGTTACATAACGAATTTTTTCCTTGTCTTTTAGTTTTTAAACACTTTTCCCTTTGGTCTTAGTTTTAGTTCAGAAAAATAAATCTTGTCATTTGGTGGCAAATCTTCTTAAAATCTAGAGTGTTATATATCACTCTGTGTTAGCTATTGGGAATGTTGGTTTGTCCTCAGCAAGAAGTACCTCAACAAATATATTTGAATGAGTAAGTGAATACATGTGTAGGTGAAAAATGAAGAGGTGTTAAATAAAATGGATATTGGTTTCAGTGAGTCAGGACTCTCTGTTTCTCTGACCACTCAGAGGAGATCTCAGATAATGCCATTTATGCATGGAATTGTTACCAGATTCCTTCTATGGCTAGAGTCCTTTTCCAACAGAAGTTGCTATTATAAGTTGAACTCTTCTGTGTGGAAAGATAGAGAAATCATAGTTTCTCCTTAGGCACTTACAAGCATCATTGTAGTGGGACTGATAAACCTAGGGGGCCTGGTACATTTACATGAAAAAAGGAGAGGTTAGAGAGATCATGCTTTTCCCCTTACAGATGCTTGTCTTATAAAATGAAAATCAAAGCAAAACAAAACAGAAATAGCCTTTATTTCACTAACACAGGCATCAGAAAAGTTAAGTTGTAATCTTATTTCTGCCAGTTTCTGTCCAGGTAACCCAGGAAAGTGCAGTTAATCTCTTTGGGCTTCAGTTCCTTTGTCTCTAAAATTGGGATATTAATTTTGACATCTGAGGGATTGTTTGAGAATGAAACGAAATTTTATTTCTGAAATCGACTTGAAAACACTTAAATGCTATACAAATCTAAGCTATTAAACTTTTAAAGATATGAGCTGAGTTGAAGCTGACAGCTGAAGGAGGTGGAAGGGGTATTGAATATTTATGTTAAACCTAGAAATTTCTATTGCCAGAAGTGCAAGTCAGAATTATTATAAAGTATGCTCACAAGGAAAGTTCTAAGAGCGTTCAAAATGACATTTCTGCTTGACAGCTACAGTGGAACTTACCCAGCGATTCTTCAGGGAATGGCGTACCCTGGTTTCACCTCTAGAAAGGGACTAATGAATTAAGAAAAAACAAAGACAGAATCACAGTCAATCATTATATCCCTTCTCTTTATTTTCCTGGCTCGAATACCAGGGGTCTGTATCAATCATATAATTGAGTCATTTGTCCTTTTAAACCCATGGATGCTGCACTTAAACACAGACAACAATGTTTCCCAAACTCAGGCTTCTGCCTCTTCATCCACACCTTCCCCACTAACAACT
Source organism: Equus quagga (assembly GCF_021613505.1). Classification (NCBI taxonomy): domain Eukaryota; kingdom Metazoa; phylum Chordata; class Mammalia; order Perissodactyla; family Equidae; genus Equus; species Equus quagga. Next base: position 7,625,166 of record NC_060275.1, read on the forward strand.
GCCATCTTTCTGTACAAAGACAAGCACTATTAAAAAAAATGAAACTGAAGAAAAATGATTGGGGTTGAGAAGCAGGAATTTGGAGATTAGTGGAAACACAATACATTCAGGACTCAGCATTCAAGAGTAACAAAATGAATGGGGGAGTGGAAAAAATCAAACTCTTGGAGCAGACACACAGGTCATTGATTTATTAAATGTACAACATGCACTGTCTTTTCCTTCCTTCCTTCTTCCCTTCCTTCCTCTTTTCACTCTTCCCTTCATTTTTCTTCCCCATTCCATTCCTTTTTCTTGCTTGCCAAACTCCTGTCTCCCTTCCGTCCCTCATTCTCTGTCCAGTTATCTGTATTTCTGAAAGGAAGAACCTTTCCTTTTTGAATTTTTGATTTCTTTTTCTCTGTATTTTTCACTATTTTTCCTCTTTTCCTTTCCTTTCTTTCATTTTTCTTTTTTGGCTTATACGTGTTATATCATACTTTATAATAAAAATATATTCATTTTATAATAGGAAAAAACACCCACATGCATATATAATATTTAGATTTCAAAGAATTATTAGTAAAATGCAGACTGATATTGTTTCACCTCTCCTGAATGCTCTAGAAATCTATTTGCTCCGTCTACTATAGACTTTTTTCTTCCTTGGAATTGTTCTCTGATATAAAGAAAAGTGACTGAAGAAGCTACAGGAAATTCATCTTCTAACACACCAAATTACTTCTACTGCAAGGAATTACAGAGGACCTCTTTGGTACTATGGCTTACATAGGAGAAACTGCCTTGGAGTGAAGTAAAAATTGAAGGAAATGGCCAAAGTGTTTCCTGATACTATCTCTGATGTTGCCAGTAACACCAAATCAAGTCCATGAAAGTTAGTTGACTGTTTAGCTTTTGTCATGACCAATAAGAAAAGCGAAGCTCTCTGTTTAAGATAATGTGAAGTAGAAATGCTCATAAACATCTGGAGATGAAAGTAAAGTTATTTTTATTACTGAATAAAATAAGGGTCATTCCAGAATGATGCTCTGTTGCGTTAGTATAGCATCAGGTTCTTGAATGTAGGGGAAAAAAAACAATTTAGCAAGATATTACAGATTTGTACTAAGAAAGACTACATTTGCATCTAGAAAGTAAAAAGAAAATTAAATATATGTTTTAAAAATATATTGAATATTTCATCGAAAGGAGAAAGCATTTTATAAATACAAATAACTGACATTATACCACAATGATAGGTAAAATGGAAATGTCTACATAGATGTCTAGATTGCCCACATGAGAAGTACATATATTAGTAAAAAACGTTACATGAAAACATTTTTATTCACAGCTACGTAAACTTCAGATTCAAATTATTATAGTCACACCTCTCTCTACCCATAGCTCATACAATAGTATACTAAACCAAAATATTTACATAAATGTGTAAATACATATGTAAAACAAAAATATAGTCCTATTTTATGACTTTTCTTGGCTGGTACTTTCTTTTAAGTAACAAACTGAATTACAAATAAAAATATCACTACAATGTCATTTTGGAGTAAAAATGCCATGGAATGGAAAGATTTTCAACCATCATGAATTATTCATTTATACCTTACATACCTTAAGCCAAAGAATACTAAGAACATAGAGGGAAAAGGTACCATGCCATGTATGCCAGTAACCGTGACATGTCCATGACTTTACAAAAGTCTTGCTTCTTTTACAAGATACTTTTCCGACTAAAGTTCTTAAATGATAATGATGATTATTTTGACATTGTTTTATTACCCAGTTAATATTCACTTGGGAAAGAAAGATTTAAAAGAATGAAAAAGGAAGACAAAATCTTAGTTTTAGTATCCATGAATAAAAATTTTACCAATATTCTCTCTCTATATACATATATTTTCATACATGCATACATATATATGCTATTTTTACACATCCTATATATATGTTTCGTATATATTCACACATACATATTCTATTGTTTTAAATGCGTTCACATATAATTCCAATATTTAATATATGTTCCATTTAAAAACACTATGACTCCTAACAAAGCTTTAAAATACATTATCGTAAAGTAAATGGACATTGTTAGAAAGAAATATATGTTCTTAGGATTTTACTTAGTATTTTTATTCTATAAAATGATGATCAAGGCGTCAAACCAGATGCAGGGCAAACAATGGTGAACGACAACATAAATACATTGCTTTGAAATGCTAGTTTGCTCTCAGAGAGCGCATGGTATAGAAGAGTAGAATGCATTTCTCCTTTTGTTTACCTTTTCTGAGCAGTTCCAAAGTTTATCAAAAGCAAAAGCACCTCATCTGAATGAGGAACACAATGCATACACCAGAATTGACCCTTTCTCTAACACAGCCTATGTGTTTACCTTGATGTTATTTGAAGGATTGCCATACGTACTGTCACAGAAAAGCATATCTTTTCCAAGGGCTACTGTTCTAACTTGGATCTTTTCATTGGGGGATACTGTATTTTTAAACATTGTTATTAATTATGTATTAAATTTTTCTCAAATGCTGAATTACTTCGTTATATTGCTAAGTATTTTCAAAAAGGATGATATTAAAGAGGCCATGCAAAGAATATTATTTACAGCATTTCGACTTGAGCATATGTGAAGGAAAAAAATGGAACCAGGAAATGGACATGCACATTGCTCCGCCTGTTTAATTTCTTACTTTGCAGACATTTGAAAAAGAATTAATACACAAGATGTGGACTTTGAAGATTTAGAGAACATGCTAAAATGTTTATGACAAAAAGGAAAATGGCCATCATTACATTTTCAAAATCCAGTAGTGCAAGGTTTTGTTAGTGCTGCTGAGTCTAATCTGACCCCCAGGTGACCTTCCAACAGCAGAGCAAAACCCTGCCTGGGTCTTTTTGAGCCATCCTCTCACCTTCCAGCGCTCTATTAGGCACTGCTCTACTGCTGTTCATAGAGTTTTCATGGCCAGTCTTTTTGGAAGTAGGTGGCCGGGTCCTACTTCCTAGTCTGAGTCTGGAAGCTCTGCTGGAACCTGTCCACTAGGGGACTCTGCTGGTGTTTGAAATATGGGTGGCACAGCTTTCAGCAGAACAACCCCAGCCAGGTGGTGTGGTTCCCTGACCTGAAAACAAACCCAGGTGGTGGTAGTGAGAGGAGCAAATCTTTTGTTTTTGTTGTTTAATTTTTATTTTTTGCAGATGTACATCACATTTCAAATTCTGGATACATTACATCATGTTCACCACCCGAACACTAATTATAGTGCATCCCCTCACATGTGACCCTAATCACCCCTTTTGCCCTCCCCCTTCCCCACTTCCCCAGTGGTAACCACCAGTCCAATCTCAATGCTATGTGCGGTTTTTTTTTTTTTTGTCGTTTTTATCTTCTACTTATGAGTGAGATCATATGGCATTTGACTTTCTCCCTCTGACTTATTTCACTCAGCATAATACCCTCAAGGTCCACCCATGTTGTCACAAATGGCTGGATTTCATCATTTCTTATGGCTGAGTAGTAGTCCATCGTGTATAAACACCACATCTTCTTTATCCATTTGTCCCTTGATGGGCACCTAGGTTGCTTCCAAGTCTTGGCTATTGTGTATAAAGTGGCAATGAAAATAGGGGTGCAAGTATCTTTATGCCTGTGTGTTTTCAAGTTCTTTGGATAAATACCCAGCAGTGGAATAGCTGGATCATATGGTAGATCTATCCTTAATTTTCTGAGGATACTCCAAACTGCTTTCCATAGTGGCTGCACCAGTTTGCACTGCCACCAGCAGTGAACAAGGGTTCCCTTCTCCACACCCTCTCCAACATTTGTTGTTTCCTGTCTTGTTAATTATAGCCATTCTGCCTGGAGTGAGTGGATACCTGATTGTAGTTTTGATTTGCATTTTCCTGATAGCTAATGATGTTGAGCATCTTTTCATATGCCTGTTGGCCATCTGTATATCTTCTTTGGAGAAATCTCTGTTCAGATCTTTTGCCCATTTTCTAACTGGATTGTTGGTTTTTTTGTTGTTGAGCTGTATGAGTTCTTTGTATATTTTGGATATTAACCCCTTATCTGATATGTGGTTTGCAAATATCTTCTCCCAATTGTTAGGTTGTCTTTTCATTTTGTTGATGGTTTCCTTTGCTGTGCAGAAGCTTTTTAGTTTGATGTAATCCCATTTGTTCATTTTTCCTTTTGTTTCCCTTGCCCGGTCAGAGATGGGACTTGAAAATATGCTGCTCAGACCAATGTCATAGAGCATACTGCCTATGTTTACTTCTAGAAGTCTCATGGTTTCAGGTCTTACATTCAAGTCTTTAATCCATTTTGAGTTGATTTTTGTGCATGGTGTAAGGGAATGGTCTACTTTCATTCTTTTGCATGTGGCTGTCCAGTTTTCCCAGCACCATTTATTGAAGAGACTCTCCTTTCTCCATCATACGCTCTTGGCTCCCTTGTCGAATATTAGCTGTCCATAAACGTGTGGGTTTACTTCTGGGCTCTCAATTTTGTTCCATTGATCTGTGTGTCTGTTTTTGTGCCAGTACCATGCTGTTTTGGTTACTATGGCTTAGTAGTATAATTTGAAATCTGGGAGTGTGATACCTCCAGCTTTGTTCTTTTTTCTCAGGAATCCTTTGGCTATTCGGGGTCTTTTGTTGTTCCATATAAATTTTAGGATTCTTTGTTCTATTTCTGTAAAAAATGTTGTTGGAACTTTGATAGGGATTGCGTTGAATCTATAGATTGCTTTAGGAAGTATGGACATTTTAACAATGTTAATTCTTCCAATCCAAGAGCACGGAATATCTTTCCATTTCTTTGTGTCTTCTTTGATTTCTTTCAACAATGTCTTATAGTTTTCAGGGTACAGGTCTTTCACCTCTTTTGCTAAGTTTATTCCTAGGTATTTTATTCTTTTTGTTACAATTGTAAATGGGATTGTATTCTTAATTTCTCTTTCTGCTACTTCGTTGTTAGTGTATAGAAACACAACAGATTTTTGAACATTGATTTTGTATCCTGCAACTTGACTGTATTCTTTTATTATTTCTAAAAGTTTGTTAGTGGACTCTTTATGGTTTTCTACATATAAAACCATGTCGTCTGAAAAGAGTGACAGTTTCACTTCTTTTCCAATGTGGATCCCTTTTATTTCTTTTTCTTGCCTGATTGCTCTGGCTAGGACTTCCAATACTATGTTAAATAAGAGTGGTGACAGTGGGCATCCTTGTCTGGTTCCTCTTCTTAGAGGGATAGCTTTCAGTTTTTCTCCATTGAGAATGATATTTGCTGTGGGTTTGTCATATATGGCTTTTACTATATAGAGGTATTTTCCTTCTCTACCCATTTTATTTAGAGTTTTTATCATAAATGGATGCTGTATCTCGTCAAATGCTTTCTCTGCATCTATTGAGATGATCACGTGATTTTTATTCTTCATTTTGTTAATGTGGTGTATCACATTGATAGAGCTGCAGATGTTGAACCATCCCTGCATCCCTGGAATGAAACCCACTTGATCATGATGTACGATCTTTTTAATGTATTGTTGTATTCGATTTGCTAGTATTTTGTTGAGGACTTTTGCATTGATGTTCTTCAGTGATATTGGCCTGTAATTTTCTTTTTTTGTGTTGTCCTTCTCTGGTTTTGGTATCAGGATAATGTTTGCTTCATAGAAGGAGTTAGGAAGCCTCCTCTCCTCTTCAATTTTTTGGAAGAGTTTGAGAAGGAGAGGTATTAAGTCTTCTTTGAATGTTTGGTAGAATTCACCAGGGAAGCCATCTGGTCCTGGACTTTTATTTTTTGGGAGGTTTTTAATTGCTGTTTCAATCTCCTTACTGGTGATCGGTTTATTCAAATTTTCTACATCTTCTTGGTCCAGTTTTGGAAGGTTGTATGTTTCTAGGAATTTATCCATTTCGTCTAGATTATCCAATTTGTTGGCGTATAGCTTTTCATAGTATTCTCTTATTATCTTTTGTATTTCTGAGGTGTCCGTTGTAATCTCTCCTCTTTCGTTTCTGATTTTATTTATTTGAGCCTTCTCTCTTTCTTTCTTGGTGAGTCTAGCTAAGGGTTTGTCAATTTTGTTTATCTTTTCAAAGAACCAGCTCTTGGTTTCATTAATTTTTTCTTTTGTTTTTTAGTCTCTATTTCATTTACTTCTGCTCTGAGTTTTATTATTTCCTTCCTTCTGCTGATTTTGGGCTTTGTTTGTCATTCTTTTTCCAGTACCTTTAGGTGCACTTTTAGATTGTCTATTTGGGATTTTCTTCTTTGTTGAGGTAGGCCTGAATTGCTATAAACTTCCCTCGTGGACCCGCTTTTGCTGTATCCCACAGATTTTGGCATGTCATGTTTTCATTTTCATTTGTCTCCAGGAATTTTTTGATTTCTTCTTTGATTTCTTCATTGACCCAATCATTGTTCAATAGCATTTTGTTCAATCTCCACATTTTTGTGGCTTTTCTGGGTTTCTTTCTGTAGTTGATTTCCAGTTTCATACCTTTGTGGTCAGAAAAGATGTATGGTATTATTTTGATCTTCTTAAATTTATTGAGACTTGTTTTGTGGCCTAATATGTGATCAATCCTGGAGAATGTTCCATGGGCATTTGAAGAGAATGTGTATTCTGTGGTTTTTGGATGGAATGTTCTGTATATATCTACTAAGTCCATCTGGTCTAATGTGTCCTTTAAGGCCAGTGTTTCCTTATTGATCTTCTCTTTGGATGATCTATCCATTGTTGTAAGTGGAGTGTTAAAGTCCCCTACCATTATTGTGTTACTGTCTATTTCTCCTCTTATGTCTGTTAATAATTGCTTTATATATTTAGGTGCGCCTATGTTAGGTGCGTAGATATTTACAAGTGTTATATTTTCTTGTTGGATTGTTCCCTTTATCATTATGTAGGGCCCGTCTTTGTCTCTTATTACAGTTTTTGATTTAAAGTCTATTTTGTCTGATATAAGTATTGCTACCCCCGGTTTCTTTTCTTCGCCCTTTGCATGGAATATCTTTTTCCATCCTTTCACTTTCAGTTTACGAGTGTCTGTAGGTCTGAAGTATGCAGCATATACATGGATTTTGTTTTCTTACCCAGTTGGCCACCCTATGGCATTTGATTGGAGCATTTAATTCATTGACATTTAAAGTAGCCATTGATAAATATGTATTTATTGCCATTTTGTCACTTTTTCCTTTGTTTGGGTGTTTTAGTAGTTCTTCTCAGTTCCTTTCTTCTTCTCTTGCTCTCTTCTCTTGTGGTTTGATGGCTATCTTTAGTAATATGTTTGATTTTTTTTGTCTTACTTTTTTTCCTGCTTGTTATAGGTTTCTGGTTTGTGGTTACCATGAGGATCCTATTTAATATACTATGCATATAACAGTCTATATTGAGTAGATAGACTCTTTAGCTTGAGCTCTTTCTAAAAGCTCTGCTTTTTCACTCTCCTCCTCCCACATTATATGTTTTTCACATCATATATAGTCTTTTGTTTAGTGTGTGTCTATCCATTACCCTCTTATCATTGAAATAGGTAATTTTAGTACATTTGTCTTTTAACCTTCATCTTACCTTCACAGGTAGTTGATCTGCTGCCTTTACTATACTTTTACCTTACAAGTGATTTTATTGCCTGTTTTTTCTTGTTGTTTTGGGTTTTTTTGATAATTTTTTTTCTTTTATCTCTATTTGTGGTCATTACTTTCCCACTTAAATAAGTCCCTTCAGCATTTCTTGTAGAACTGGTTTCTTGGTGATAAACTCCTTTAATTTTTGCTTGTCTGGGAAGCTCTTTATCTCTCCTTCCATTCTGAATGACAGTCTTGATGGATAGAGTATTCTTGCTTGTAGGGTTTTTCCTTTTAGCACTTCAAATATGTTGTGCCATTCTCTTATCGCCTGTAGGGTCTTGGCTGAGAAGTCCGCTGATAGCTTGATGGGCTTCCCTTTATATGTCACTTGTGGCCTTTCTCTTGCTGCTTTTAGGATTCTCTCTTTGTCTTTAATTTTAAACATTTTGATTATAATATGTCTTGGTGTGGGCCTCTTTGGGCTTCTTTTGTTTGGAGCTCTCTGTGCTTCCTGAACTTGGATGTCTGTTTCCTTCCTCAGGTGAGGAAAATTTTCCTCTATTATTTCGACAAATAAATTTTCTTCCCCTTTGTCTCTCTCTTCTCCTTCTGGGACCCCTATAATCCGAATGTTACCACGCTTAATATTGTCCCAGCGTTCCCTTACACGGTTCTCATTCTGTCTAATTCTTTTTTCTCTTTTCTGTTCTGCTTGGGTGATTTCCTCTAATCTTTCGTCTAGCTCGCTGATCTGTTCTTCTGCTTCCTCTACTCTGCTATTGAGTCCCTCTAGTGAATCTCTCATTTCAAGTATTGTATTCTTCATTTCTGATTGATTCTTTTTTATATCTTCCAATTCTTTGCTGATGTGCTCACTGTGTTCATCCATTCTTCTCTGCATATCTGTGAGCATCCTCATTATATTTTGTTTGAATTCTTTGTCAAGGAGGTCGCTAGTTTCTGTTTCACTTAGTTCTTTTTCTGGTGTTTTGTCCTGTTCCCTTGCTTGGAAAGTATTCCTTTGCCTTCTTATTATGCCTCTTTCTCTGTGCTATTTTCTTTGTACTAGGTGAGTCGGCTATGTCTCGTGATCTTGGAGAAGTGGCCTTATGAGGCCCAACAGCGTACTTCCCTCTCGTCACCAGACCATAAGAACCAGGAGTGACCCCTTTGTGGGCTACTTGTGTTCTTCTGCTGTGGCAGGGTTGCTCCCACTGCAGGTACACAGGGAGTCTGATCTTTCCTTCCCTGGCCAGCTGTTTGTAAATCTGGTTTGGAGGGGCCTCAGCACTGTTGGCTACAAAGTCTATTAGCACACTCTTATTGCAATTGTCCTCCTAATTGGGTTGGTACCCAGTGTAACTGGTTGCTAGGCTCAGGGGTGTACAATTGTGATAGACCTGAGGCCAACAAGGCTGTTGTCAGTTCTCTTAGGAGTGCAGCTGAGTGGGGCTAGCCCTTGGCATGGAGGCACTCAGTTGTTTCAGGCTTTGGAAGGTGGGGCTGATCCTGTTTATGGCTATTTGTGAAGCACAAGTCTTCTGCCACTGAGAAGCCTCACCCCCCACTGGACAACATACACTGTCAACACAGTCCTGGTCCGTGCACACTTCTCAACCCCCTGGAGCGTACCCCACCGCCACACTGCAGAGGCCTCCACCTCTGCCCCAATGCCCCCCACAGTTCAGCTGGTCCTCACACAAGCCCTGCCCCACAGAGGCAGACACCCTTGCATGCCTGTAGAGGATCAAACCACTCAGTCAATGCAGGCTGAAAAGTAGCCTGAGGGCTTGCTGTTAGGTGGGGCCAGTCCCTAGGGTGGGTTGCCGGCCCTGGCTGAACTGGATTAAATCTGTGCTCTAGTGGGTGTGGCAGACCCCTGGGCTAACAGCCCAAGGGATGCACCTCAATGGCCCCCACTGGTGTCTGTATCAGCACCCTAGACCAGCTCAGAACAACGGCCCCCACCAATATATCAGTCTCAGGAGAGAATCCTCCTCTCACCAAGATGCCCCCAGAGCCCACCAGGTGAGTCTTGTTTCACCAAAGGACAGTCAGCCCTCTCTCTGGTGATTTTAGGTTGCTGCAATGAGTGGGTTTGTGCGTGGGCCCTTTAAGACCCGGATCTTTTCCGCTTTTGGCCGATAGCTTTTCTGGGGTGTCCTTGCTGCAGTTAATAGCCAGCAAAGCCACACAGTAAGACCCCCATCTCAGTTGGGCTGAGTCCAAAGGATGGTTATAGCAGTATTGCCCCCGCTCCGGACCTCACTCCTCCAGTGAGGGCTCGTACCTTAGGTTGGCTCCTGCCTGGCCAGCTGAGAAGCTCCGCTGCTCCCAAAGGTGGCTTTTTTCCTCTCCGGCCGGAGTTACTGCCTCTTCTGCTTTCGTCAGGACCGTCCCTTGTCGTGGGGGTTCTTTTTACCCAGTTTTCAGTTTTCAATCCAGGGTGATTCTTCCCAAAATTGTTGTAACCTGGTTGTGTTCATGGGAGGAGGTGAGGTCAATGTCTGCTCACAGCGCCATCTTGAGGAGAACCCTGAGAGGGGCAAATCTTAACCACTAGACCACTAAGGCTAGTAGAGCTATAGAACATTTAAATTTTATATTCATATTATGACTTGCATTGGACTTCTTCCTTTCTTAATTGATTTTCTCATTTTTTATAGAGAGATGGTAATAGTCGCAGTTATTCCTAATACTTTCAGAATAACCACATTCACAAATATATCAGAATCTTATATTTAGGTTTATATGTTATTGCTATTGTTGTTTGTCAGCCCATCTTTGGCCAATTCATCATTTATGACCTGCCACCAATTCTTCAAGATTTATGTCTTGTTTTCCCAGTTGTTGTGTATTATTTTCAAATGGCCCCCTACCTTAGTTTACCTTTGGAAATATTGAGATCCTCTAGAGTTGGTTGCAAAATAAATATTGCAAGATCCAACTGTTCAAAGAGTGGTTTATCGTCATTTGCTAAAATACTTATCTCTGGAACTCATTTTTCTAAGCATTTGGAAACATTATAAATAGGAATTAGAAAAATGTATATAATTCTTTCTAAAAAGTGAATAATGTTGTAGCACAAAATTCTGAAAGGAATAGCATAATATACATCAGAAATTCTGTTAGATTAGACTCTCTCTAATACATATAATGTATATATTAATATGTAATATATAACATCTAATATACATATTTATAACATATCTATTATATAACATATATAATAGAGAGAAAGACAGAGAGATGTCTCAGATATATATCTGTCCCTGTCTCTGCCTCTGTCTTAAAGGCTCATTCTAAGCATTTAACAATGATTTTCCTGGACCTTCAGGTAAAAGCTTCCCTCCTCCAAATTTGACTTTTATGGGCAAAAATTGAGTATTTCTATCCTTCTATTTACCTTAAGAGGGCCTTCATTTTGTTTTTATCTTTCCTCATATATATGTAATTGGACTACTTTTTAAACATAAATGATAATTCACGGAAAATTTTATTCTCATACAGTTCTTGGATAGCTGTTTATTTTTTTAATTCTGTTTTGCACAATCTGGTGTCTTGTTTTGTTGCACAGAACTTAGTTTGTTTCAATAATTGAATCACCTGGATGCCAAAATGGTGTCGTATTTGACATTACTTTGAAAAAGCAATTTAAAGTCATGTGGCAAAAATTATCTTATTAAATCTTTATGACAACTGTACAAGATAGGTGTGAAAACGTGTTCACAGGTAACACAGCTATCAGGAAGTAACGGGGAATTGATGTAGCAGTCTGACCTCACATGTTATGCTCCATAACTGTACTGGAGTTGGATCCTATATAAACTTTGAGCCATGGAAAGGCATTGAACTCTATTTCCTACTCAGGGTGACCTCAGTAAAGTATAGAAATGACTGGGTCATTCATCCTACAGGTGTGGAGCACTGCCAGGTGCTCTTCCAGGCACATTTATGTTTTTGTTATATTTTTTCCCAATAAACTATAAATCTAGAGAAGGAGATAAACATATAAATAGATAACCATAGTATGACATCACAAATGATATCTAGAGATTGGAGCATTAGCGAAGGAGCAATCAAGACTTGTGAGTGAAAAAACTCACTTTAAAACTAGTACAGGTCTGGGGCCGGCCCGGTGGCCCAGCAGTTAAGTTCACATGTTCTGCTTCGGTGGCCCAGGGTTCGCCAGCTCGGATCTGGGGTGCGGACATGGCACCACTTGTCAAACCATGCTGTGGTAGGCGTCCCACATATAAAGTAGAGGAAGATGGGCACGGATGTTAGTTCAGGGCCTGTCTTCCTCAGTGAAAAGAGGAGGATTGGCAGCAGTTAGCTCAGGGCTAATCTTCCTCAAAAAAAAAAAAAAAAACTAGTACAGGTCCTCTAAAGCTTAAATACAGCGCAGCTCTGTCTGAATACCCTGCCATGAACTGCATCTCAAATATTACTTTGTTTTGAAAATTTTACAGAAAACAATTGTATGTGCAAAAAATAAGTTTTGAAAATCTAAGGTATAGAGAAAGAGAAAGACATATAGAGAAGGAAATCTTAATATCAGACATGGGAAATAAATTGAATCCTGTCTAATTTAATTTTAAATTGTCTTTTGAGCGTGGATGGACCCTATGTAAGGCACTATACTGTTGAGAGCATGAAAATACGAATTGAATGTATTACCTAAAATAATGTAAGTATATTTCATATACCATTTAACGTATAGATAGATAGATGGAAATATAGAGGTAGATATGAATTAACAATTCTAGTGTATTTTAATGAGAAACATTTTTTGAAATATCATATAAGAAAAAGGATAAAAACAAGTATTTAAAAATGATATAATATACACTGCATCAAAGTTTGTGTAAACATAATTGTCAAAGATGTCACCACTTTTTTTTTTTTTTTTGAGGAAGACTAGCCCTGAGCTAACAGTGCTGCCAATTCTCCTCTTTTTGCCAAGGAAGACTGGCTCTGAGCTAACATCTGTGCCCATCTTCCTCTACTTTATATGTGGGATGACTACCACAGCATGGTTTGCCAATCGGTGCCATGTCCGCACCCCGGATCCGAGCTGGCGAACCCCGGGCCACTGAAGCAGAACATGTGAACTTAACTGCTGAGCCACCAGGGTGGCCCCTCACCACTTTTAAGCTTAGAAAAATGTCATCCTATGTGATATGGCTATTATGGAGGACATGAATTATACTGCCTTTATCAAAACCAAAGTTCTAGAAAAAAACATTTCTAATATTTCATATGTACATATATGTATATAAATACACATTCATATATGTGTTTTATTTCCTTCTAGTAAGTGATATTAAGACAAGACAGAAAATAATAGGGATTTAAAGATTTATTCATTGCTCTTAAAGAACTTTCAATTTTGTATAATTTAAAACTAAATTTTTGTATCCATGAGATTAAAAAAGCACTAATGACTAGAGGAACTCAATAATCTTTCTCATCTCCTGACAATGCTTAGAAAAGATAATATAGGTTGAGTTAAGAAGGTGCCCACTTAGAGTGATTTAATTCTAAACTTATAAAATGTGACTACTGATGTCCCAAATTTTCAATATGGCATAAAATTATATATAATTCTCATGTATGTTGGAACTAAATATGTGAATATACCAAATGCACTTCTATTAATTTACATATAAACTTCAGAAATGAATTTGTATTTATATTGTTTAACTGGAGACATTTCTATAATGCTTCAATCTCTATGTTGGGGAGTCGGTGGAAATTCACAATATAGAGATATCTGAGCTGTTCCAAGTACATCTAATCTGAAATTTGTAGAAATAGTTATTTTAGTATTAAACCAAAGGCCATCAAGCTTATTATATTCTCTGGATGAATATAAGAAATATAGTACATTTCTAAAGCAAAATTCAATTCATAACAGGGTAATAAAGTTAATTACATATATATCTAATATTTAGGAATATTAAATAACTAAAGATTTAATTAACCCTCAAATGATAATTAAAAGAATAAAGTTCCAGTTTAAGATGCCAAATTGATCACATGTGAATATCTCTTATTACCTCCAAGATACCACGGAAATTATTAGTTATTTTTTATTATAAACTCATAATACTACAGAGAAGTCAGAGACCATCACATTATAAGATAGTTTAACACACATTTGGAATTTGAAAAGCAAAAGGAGGAGGATGGCTGATGAAACTAGCTCGAGGAGGATATCCCCGAGAATCCACAGGTAGGACGGCTGCTCTGAGAGGCTGAAGAATCAGAAAACACTGAGTACCAAGTGTGTATATTCAGGGGAGAAATCAAAAATCTGTCTAAGAAATAGTATACCCCCCTTCTTCACAAAAGACTTAGCAACTGGACATCTGCCACCCTGAGCAAGAACTGGAAAATTTTTCTTTCAAGAAATAATTCTTAGGGAGAAATAGGCAAACCTTTGCTATATAACTGAAGTCCAGCAAAAGGCATTTCTCCAAATCTCCACCCAAAAAGAAGGCCCCATACATCAATTAGCCTGACCTGCATACACTTAACCACAGGCAACCTTGCATTGCCGCGTTCTTAATTATGAATGGGCAACGAAGGATCTTGAGCCATTTGAGCAAAGCTCGTAACATGAAAGAAATATATCCCCCTTCCTCCCCAAAAAAGGAGATTAAAAGCTCAAAGGAAACACTAATGATTCAAAGAAAAAAAGTTTAATAAAAAACTAAAGCAAACAAAAATCTCTAATTAGTCTCTCAGAGGGACTTAACATATTATATCATGAGAAAAGAGGCTGTGGAAAGAAGAAGCTCTTGGATATTAAAAATATAATTGCGATAATAAATTAAGAAGAAAGAGTTCTTGGAAACTGAAAATATGATTTCTAAATAAATAATTAAATTTAAGAGTTAGATAAATGAAATTGCAACATTATCTCAGAAATGTGCATATAAAGGGATGGGGGAAAATGAAACCAATAATTCCAAGAGGAAAAACAATTGTGCATGAAGGGAAAGATAACTATAAGTTAATATGTGGATGTACAATAAATAATATGCACCAATATGTAATAAAGTGCACCCTCTTTAGCGAGTGTCAACTTTTAAAACCAAATACAAAGTACAAAATATAAAAAAGAAGATTTATGACATCGACATATCAACATTAAAAGAAATAAACTTAAGAAAGAATACATGATAATATTAAGGCAAGAACCACCTAGGGAGAAGATAAATATATGTATATAGAGAGAGAGATGAATTAGTATCTAACTATATAAAAAATAAGTAAGATAATGACAGCTCATTAGGAAAAAATGTACAAAGGATTTGAACAAGTAAATCATGGATGAGAAATCCCCAAGATCAATAACACACGGAAATTTCTCAACTGCACTAATAATCAGAAAATTTTAAGTTGACAAAAAAGCGATAGTGTTTTTCATTAAACAGATTGGTAAAGAATAGAAAGCTCTGGTGAGACGAAATATAGTTCGGAACATTACTAGTGGAATGTTAATGGTCACTTAGAGTGATAGTTGGCAGTACTTAAAAAAACTCAGTGCAAAAACAGACAAAAAATGGGAGAAAATTTTGAGGATGCTCTCCTTTTCACTAAATCAACAAGAGTCATAAAGACTTAAGAAATTTATCAGTGCTTTGCTTGGCAAAATAAGTCATTTAAGCAGTTAGCTCTTGTTATATGAAGATTTTCCAAAGGAGAGTATATTTATTTTCCTGTATATTGGCCTTTTCTAGTCAGCTCCCTGAACCATCTAAAGTTTCAGTTAATATCTGCTACCCTTCCAGCTGAAGTTTCAATCACCGAAACTTCGCTAGGAATCTCTTGTCCATCAGTATGAAACTTTTTTTCCAGGCCCTGTATTGGCTTATAGGCCATTGTCATAGAAAATTTTGTTACTAAATAGTAAATATCCTGCTAGAGAATATTCCATAATGTAAGCTTTTTAACCTTCACAATTTGAGATTAAATTTATTTTCACAGAAGAATGGCCGTTGCATTGAAAAAAAAACACTTTTTGAAAAACTTCTTATAACTGTAACTTGAAGAAATAAGGACAGCTTTGTGGAAGGAAATTTCCATTTATTTTGAAAGCAACATAAATAGAAGAAAAACTCTATGGATGTGGCTAAATGCAAAGTTTTAAGACAAAAGCCTCCCTGGGTTAAACAAATATCTGCCCCTTCTTTATCAAATATGAAAGTTTATACTAGAATAATATCATGTATTTATTTGGCCAAAAGGCAAGTGCTAACTGCTGCAGAATGAAAAATTAACATATTATATTGGTTTGTCCTCCAAACTGCACTGAATTTCCTCCTGCTCCTCTTTTGGTATCAAGGATCTGGACTGAGTACCTCTGTTAGAGGGGTGTTCAGGTACCTAAAATACCCCAATTCATGGAGATCGCTTGAAGAGTTCAGTGCCAGGTGCCAGGGTAGGGACACTTGTAAAACATCTCAAGCGAATAAGTTAATCAGTTAGTCTAGTTGCCTCTGAATGATTTTGTGGCAGGTTTTTTGTATCATCCAGAATGTTTGACAGGGAGGAAGTCTATCTTCTGAGAGTTGCAAAATATAACTTTCACCACAAAGCAAACTTAGGAAACAGGAAATGTAAGAAAAAACAGAGAATACTCATGTGCTTATGAGATGACCTGCTCCTCCAAAATGGAAGACCCAAGGAAAGGAAGGTCAAGGCATCAGCAGGTTACCCAGGGTAGCTGGAGGAAGAGATTACGTGAAAGTGCATTTCATCTTCCTGTCCACTGCCACAGCATACACCCCTGCTGGCTTTAGAAAAGGCTTGGAAAAATGTGGTAATATTTAAAAAAGACAAACTTCAACAAGAAAAAGTATGAGTGGAAATTCAGCTCGAACAGTGTAGTATTTATGTAACCATGCCATGCTAATGAATATAAGTTGGAAAATGTAATAACGCGCTCATTTTCTGAACCTAATACTATAGTTACATGAATATAATTAAAGATAACTTTCTCGTGTCAATGAAGCCACATGAAGACTGACAATGCTTAGAAAACTTGACAAAGCAGGTGCTCAGAACACATAAGTCACAGAAATGATTCACTGTGCACTTTTCTAAAAAGGCTCTAAATTCCTGATAGTTGCAAATGGCCTTTGCAGTTTGCTCAATTGTACTATAAGTGGTTATTTAGTCATCTTGCAACATGATTTAGGCAAAAATGAGATTTTGTGGCACCCTGAATACTTAGTTATTCAGGATTATACTCTCGCACACATTACTTAAATCCTCTGAACATCAGTTTTTTCCTCTGTAAAATGGTGAATAAAAATACCCACATATTTTTTGTTTTTGTATGTTTCTTCAATGTGAATTAGCATTTATATTTAAGTGCCTGGAGTATATCATATTCTCAATCATTATTATTATACTAGGTGACTGTTAGTGACGTAATTTCAGGAGTTTATCTACTGTTGTTGCACACTAGACGTTCAATTATTAATTCAGAAAACAATTAATAAAAGCAGGAATTTGGGGGGCTATTTGAAGAACAACATGCTAGATCACAATGCGTAAAAGCTAAAATCAGTAACTGATGACATTAGAGAAGTATCCAAGAGACAAATTTGAAGTAAAGGTCAGGTACAGAATTTAATGAGACAGCAAACCACTAGGGAATTTCCAACAAAGAAATGACAGGTACTAACCTGCATTTTAACAGGACTTCTTTGGGTACCCTATGGAAATTCAATTCTGAGGTTGGCCAGTTAGGAAGCTCTTGAAATAATCCAAATAAGAAATGATGGAGAAGCGGATTTGAAGACAAAGGCGGATATGCTGAGTACCAGTCAGATCAGATTATAAATGAATTTGAAAGTAGAGATGACAAACGTTTCTCATGTATTGGATTTAGGAGTCAAGAGGACCAACAAAATTAAATATCACGTTAAGATCACTGTCGTGTACAATTGAAATATGGGATTCCCATTAGCTGAGGTGGGGAAATGTAGGGACCATATTTTCAAGTGGGAAATCAAGAGTTCACTTAGGGATATGTTTCTGTGAAAGATGATTATAGATGGATTAAAAGAAAAAACTTTACTAACCCTTGCAAGATATTTTCCTCAACCATATCTCCCGCTGCTTTTGCTAAATCGAAATTCACCAACAATGGCTGCTAAGTGATGTCCCCTAGTCTTGCTGCCCCTGTTTCCTATCCCATAACTAATAAATCCAATTTTCCATACCTTCCAAGAACTCAGAGAACTGTTCTCAGAATAAAACTGAACTTTGACTGCTCTTTCTCACTTTACGCTATAAGACCTGTAAGCCACTTGCCCCTACACCTTGAGCTATTTTAGGATTGCAATGTGTTTGTTAAAAGCTTGAGCTAATGGCTTTTGGCTGTTCTTTCTCCTTCCTGAGTGATTTGGATCAGGACCAAACTCCCCATTCCCCTGACTTTGATGCTTCTGTGTGGACAGAGCCTGGAAACAACACTGCTGTTTCTCCTCTTAGAGATATGCATGGCTAGACAACCAGGCAAGCTCTGATTCTGTTTGGAAATCTCAACGTTTGTGTTAGAATGCCTTGCATGCCTTTATTATTATTATTATCATTACCAATGGTGACTTTTATGTGTGAGATAAAGATGCATCATTGGTTGGAATTGGGGAGGGGTGACTCTTGATTGTTTATTTTCACCACTAGAATGGTTGTAGACAACAAAGCCAATGGCTCTCTTACAATCTAGTATTTGTATTGGTGATAACAACACCAAACATTGAATACTGGATGAATCTCACTGTATTAGTCTTCTAGGGCTGCCATAACAAAATTCCACAGACTGAATGGCTTAAACAACAGTAATGTATTTCTCACAGTTCTGGAGGCTAGAAAATCCAAGATCAAGATGCCAGCAGGCTAGGTTTTATTCCAAAGCCTCTTCTCTTGGCATATAGGTGGCCACTATCTCACTCTGTGCTCATGTGACTTCTTTTTTGTGCATGTGTGGGAAGAGAGCTAGGAAGCTCTCTGGTGTGTCTTCTTATAAGGACACTAACTCTATGGGATCCAGACCCCACCCTTAGGACCTTATTTAACCTTAATTATTTCCTTTGTGGCCCCATGTCCAAATAAAGTTACATTGGGATTAGAGCTTCAACATAAGAATTTTGAGAGGACACAAACATTTAGTCTGCAACGCTCCTCAAGGACGATTTAGAATTACAATGATCATTTTAAAGAATTTTTGACATGAAAAAAGATTGTTCATTCAGAGCATACAAGGGAAAATTCCTCGTGAGATTTTCTTGCCTTTCTAAAAGAGAGGGTTTACGTAAAAGAGAGATCACCTTATTCCAACCAGCTGCAATAAATCTCAGTTGTGTGTATGTGTGTGTATGAGTGCATGGTTGTGTGATTGTGCGTGCATTTGTGTGTGTCTGAAGATTGGTTTCCTGCATGTAATCATTCTCTCCTCCTCACAAAGGGAACATAATTAGGTTTTCCAATGATCATTTATTATTTGAAATCAACTACTACTCCTGTTACTTATCATTTCTCTCGATCTCTTACTCTTTTCCCCTCTCTTGAGAAATTTTGGAGACTTGCTAATAAAAGTTTTGTTTTCTGTCATTATGTTTGTACTCTAAGAATATCTGGTTCAGATAAACAATCAGAGTTTCAAAAAAGAAGTAAAAAATAATCAACTGCATTTCTTTTGCTTAAAAAAATATGAGCTGTGTAAAAACAAAGCAAAAAAGAACCATAAACCAAACTGCAACTGAGAAATGCAATCAAGTTACAATTTCACTCACAACTTATAAGTTCCCAGGTTCAAATAAAAAGGGAAGAACTTATAAAGATGAATTTTAAAGTCTTTAAAATTTAGTTTATGAATTCATAGGTTTATAAGTCATATTAGAAAATTGCGCAGGTTTATGTAATATTCCTGAAAAAATACATGACTCCTTGGACTAACAAGAATGAGAAAATAATAAAGACTTAGAGAATACTTTCTATCTTCTTCCACATTTTATCATATAAAGTTAATGTCAACACAGAATTCTAGTTTACATAATAACAGGGTTAAACTTCTCATGCTTTAAACTTTCCAAATGCCCTACATTGGTTATAAGACTCAAATATGTTGCCAATGGTTTCACAAATGTTTTAGATTTTAAATATTGCAAAATTCACAAGTCCCCAAAACTATCCTCACTTCTGATACCAATTTCAAGTTTGAGGGTCCCCAAGATCATTCTCAGGCTTGGTAATTCACTAGAAGGACTCACAGAAGTCATTATTTTCAGGGTTATGTATTATTACAGCAAAAGGATACAGATTAAAATTAACCACAGGAAGACGCCCATAGGGAATGGTCTAGGAGTCACCAGGCACAAGTTTCCAGTTGTTCATTCCCGCTGAAATCATGTGGACAGTGCCAACTTCTCCCAGAAATAACATGTGATAAAACATGGAGTATTCTCCACCAAGGAAGCTGACTCAAGCCTTACTGTCCAGAGGTTTTGTTGGGTTTTGGTTATATAAATTTCCATGAATGACTGCCCACATGGCTAACGGCCTCCAGCCCCTCCAGAGGTGAAGCTGATATCATGTGGCCCAAAGCCCCCACCATAAATCACCTTGTTAGCATTGACTATCGGCCTTGAGCCAGAGCCCCAGGTAATCAAAGACACTTTTGTCAGACAGAACACTGCAAGGGCTTAGAGGTTACTTGTCAGGAGCCACTGATGAAAACCAGACCTCTCTTTGGATAATATTAATCCTTCACCACACAAATGCATAAAACTATCTTTAACTAAATGCAATTTATATAAAAGTTGTTTTCCTAAAGGGCTTAATATCATGAATCATCATAATACTTAAAAAAAGGACTTAATATATTCAGTGAAATTATATTTCCTGATCCTTAATTAAATTTAACACCTTACGTTAATATTGACTTAATTAAAAAATCTTTGCTGGAGGCTGGCCCTGTGGCCTGGTGGTTGAGTTTGGTGTGCTCTCCTTTGGTGTCCTGGGTTTGGGGATTTGGATCCCAGGTGTGGATCCACACCATGTGTCAGCCATGCTGTGGTGGCAACCCACATAAAAAGCAGGGGAAGATTGGCACAGATGTTAGCTCAGGGCGAATCCCCCGAAGCAAAAAGAGGTAGATTGAGAACAGATGTTAGCTCAGGATGAATCTTCCTCAGCAAAAAATAACTAAATAAATAATTAATTTTAAAAAATTTAAAACTCTTTAGACATGTGGACAATATCAAAATAGAAAAAAATATATATAAATTTTGATCCCTAATGTTATCCTTGCATATATTCATACTGTAAAACATATATAACATAAATATATGTTACAGTTTAATAGGATAGGAAATTTTATATAAAATATTCACTGATATATTTAATATGCTCATGAAGCTAATTGTATTTTAAGGTTAATTTAAAAGTTTGATTTTATGAACTATTTACATAATCATACATATGTATATCTTTATACGCATACATATAGTGGTATATTGAGATTATAAACATATGAATAATGAAAACAAATATAAAAGTGGAATAAAATTATTATAATGGGCCAAAATGTTGATTCAATGATAATCGTTCATTATATACATGAAAAGAAAAGCTTATACCTCTTTTATTTCAAAATATTGCTGGTTAATATTCAAAAAAGCAAGTAAAATTTTTACTATGAAAAGACCAAATTATTGTTGCCTCAGATGGCAAAAAATGTTCCTGTTTTTTGAAAAGCTATGTTCTGAATAATCACTTACATATCACTTTGGTTTTCCAATAATTATTTCTTACCTTAAAAAATATTATTTACACTGATATATATTTATGCTCATATCTGTAACCCTCTATCAATCCTTGATTTTACCTTTTCCAAATTCAGAAAAACAAAACTGTAAATTTATCATTTATGTCTAAAATTATCTTTAGATTTCCACCAGATTACATAATGATTTGTTCCTTTACCTTAAAAATGGAAGGATAATCAAAATAGTTTGCTGGCATTCTCTAATTTTTAATTAGCTCATAACTATTGTGAGAACTCTGTATGCCCAACTTAACTCACAATGGGAAAAAGTGACCTGACAAATCAGAAGTTCAGTTTTCATATAAATAAAATTTTATTTCCTATAAATAAAATTTGCATAAATAACTTCAGTGATTGCATACCTCTGAAGTTAAAGAAGAATACTCATGTTCAAGCTGAAGCCTGGTAAATAATTCTACCTATTAATATTTGTTTCTCTATTTTAATGCACATCTCAATCAAGGGCAATCAGTGGCAATTACAGAGTGCTTCATGATAAAAATCAAAAGGCCATGGAGATTCATCAGTGGCCTCACTGCTCACAGGTGTTTTTATTCTGAGTAATCATGAACAACAATCTTATAAATCAACTGTGTGTGACATCCCTTAAGAAAGGACTCCACTCTTCCATTTTGCTAATGTTGGCTAAAGTAGTTCATTGGCCAGAATGTTCAGAGAAAAATTGGCTGCAAGCTTAAATCAACATCAGCAATTCTACCTAAAATTGTTGAGAATGTTTCTGGCACATATTATACCTGCCAAACTACTAACGCCAGCAAAACTGTAAAGACAGGGATAAAGCCCTCCATGTACATTTGAATATTTGTGGATGAGTTTTATACAGTGGTTACATTCAAATGGAAATAAATATCCTCTCACTACTGTGCGTCTATTTTCTGGATGGCTAGTAGCTTTTTCTTGTTGAAAAACAATTGCCTTATCACCAGCTTAATCTGGGGTTTCTTAGACTATGTATTTCCAACTTTGGACACACCAACTTACTTATCCAGTTACAGAGGTGCCCATCTTTTGGAGACTGTAATCAAAGAATTATGGAATACACTGCTCAGCATCTAGAAACTCAGTTGTCCTTATCATCCTCACCCCAAAATTAAAGTTTGCAAAGTTAGCTGAATAATTATTGTAGAGATTTTATGCAGTATATGCAAGTCTATAATCAACAGCTGTAGATAGCTTCCTCCTAGATAACTGTTTGGCTGCAAATGACACCAATAGAAGAGTGCTCTTGGATCTCATCGAAAGAGACTTTATCAGGCACTCTTAATCATGATTACTGCAATCATGAAAACTCCAAGGAATTGAACTTCAAGTCATGTCTCAGTTTAAAGTCATCATACATCCATTTCCTGTACTTCCATACTAATGGGAGATATAAAGCAGAATCTCTCAGGATTCTTTAGAAGCAGACAAATCATAAAAGGGACAGTTTTCCAAAGAACCTTGAAGCAACATGTGGAAATCTTCCATCCAAGATTCCTGGTCTAAGACTCTGGCTTCTGCACCCACCCTCTTTGTCTCATTCTCTGTTCTATTTCTAGCTCTCTTATTCCCTTCTTTAGGATGAAATTCCAGATTATTAATTAGTAAGGATTAAAGCTTTCACAATTTTTCCCTTTAATTTTAATGCTTTCATTTCTAAGGGCTATTTTGAAAATACCTCACTGATAGATATAGATAGAATGAGACAAAATAGAAAGAAATCTTGACACTCTGGCTCTTCTACCACTTTCTGGGTCATCTGAATCAGGGAATCCAGATGGAGGATGGAATGTGTTTTTATGATTAGAACCAGGTAAAATAGTGGGACCAATGGCATCCTTTCACAGTCAATTAATGATTCTACTTCTTGTGTTCCAAGGCTTCATGGTCCTACATTGTATCCTACTCAGAGCCTTAAATGCTCCTTCATAGCCACCCCTAGACAGATGATTACAATGGCCAAAGAAATCCAAAAGTCATGTGAGGAGCTGGTGAATGCACTCAAGACTCAACGATATCCAAAACTGAGGGATGGGACCAATGGAAATCTCAGATAGAGGTAACAATCTGGACTTCGACAACTGCCCTAAGCATGTTATCCCTTAAGCCAATGCTTGGCCTAAAGGAAGACCCGAAGGACTTAAAACACTGCACTGACCTTTGCAAGATCTTAGCTTCAGCTGTTCCATTTCACCTCTTTTGCTGAATCCAAATTGACCAACCAACAGCTGCTTAACTAGGGCCCAGATCCTGCTGTCTCTGCATCTTATCCCATGAATATCACAACCTCTGTTTCTTCATAGTTACCAAGAATTTGAACAGTGAGTGATTCTTGAAACAAAACTAAGCCATGACTAATGTTCCCCAATCCTATTTTATGAAACATTTAATCTGCTTGCTCCACAAGAAGCATTCATCCTGAACTCTTCTCATGTTGCAATGCTTTAATAAAGGCTTGAGGTAATGATCTTGATTGGTCTTTCTTCTTCCACATTTAATTTAACTGTCTATTAAAAATTCTAATAGAGGAAATACATGAGGTTCTAAGAATTTTCTCCACTGCCCCAGAGCTGGAAGAATTACACTGAACATAATTTTAAGTCCTGCAACTAAGTGTTCGGTGAAGACCCAGACAAAAGATTTTAGGTCAGGCCTAGGGACGAGAGAGGCCATGCTGGTGTGATAATTCTGGTACATGATCCGGTGCACTAGCTGATTCCCTGTTCAGAACTCCAAACCTCATTCCTGGTTAGCCAGGAGTATTGGCTCTGACCTCTTACACCTCTGCCATCTCCTGGGGAATTGATTTTGGTCAAAGGGAGCATTCTCACCAAAACTATAATGTCTCCCTGGCATTATCCTACATCTGGCAAGGTGATGACAAATTACAAAGGCCTACACTTAGACCTGAATCTTCTAATGCTTTGTGCCTTGTATTCTTGGCCTTCGTTACCGATTGTGGTTATTTTCTGCATAATTCATAAAAATATCTGAAGACTGTAAGAAGATTTTGGTGAGGGATTCAATTCCAAACAGCTTTTCTAGGTACTGATGATCTTTTGGGAAATTTAGACACAGCTTCTTGCTTAATGCCACATCTCTGACATCCTCCCCATTCAAATCAATACATATTTATGGAAAATAATAAATATTGAGCTACAATGGATTTTAAGCAACTAGCACTTTAGAAAGGCGTTGAAACAATGCAAAACTTGTAAAAGAATATCAGTGCACTTTATTGGCCTTATAACTTCCCAGTTTCTGTGATTGTGAGATATCACAAAGCCTTAATAATCAATATAAATCCATACTGATAATATGAACGGCAATGTTGACTGCAGACAGCCTCCCTAATGATGCGATAGTAGAGGCATGTGGGACATTTTAGACAGCTAGGCCACCAGAGCTTGTCTCAATTTTTAATGTTTACAGAAAAAAAACAAATTTAACTGAAACCATATTTTGAATTCAGTATGATGAATGACTCAATATCTTTTCTCAAATCAAATCAGGCAAATTTACAACATCTGTCATGTGTTTATGTTTTGCAGATCATACTGTGAAAATAAAGAGGCATTGTAAAGTGACAGTATCGAATGAGATGGGCCAACAATAAAACCAGGGACTCAGAGAAATAAAAGATGCATAAGTTTCAACAGACAAAAAAATTAACCCAGAAAAAAAAGAAAAATGATGTCTTTATGATGACAACTTGCTCTTAGTGTTTGAATAAGTGAGGGGAAAAATTCAAGTTTACGAATACAAGGCATCTTGATGTGGAACCAGAATAATTAACATGAGTTACAAAGAACAAATATATCAGAAAAAATGGAATACATGTTACCTTTTAAGGAGACAAGAGAACTAACACAGTAAGAGTGGCTGAGGGCAGGATTTATATCTTCTATTGGTCTTAAGCAATAGAACTAGAGGCATAAAAAGAAAAATTAAGGATTGAGTCATGAGTGTGCCAGTCACATTAATGTCAATGTGTAGCCTATTTATTCAACATTATTTCTGTAAGAGCAACAAAAATTCTAAAAAATGACACTCAGGGGAAAGGATCACATCAGTGTTTGCTTTAAGTCTGGAGGTCACGTGGATGACCAAGTCCCCGTAATAAAAGTTCATTCTTTCTTCTTAAAATTTCAACAAACTCAATACATTGGAGTAATACGAAGGACAGAAATAAAATGCACGTAGTTTGGCTTATTCACCACTTGTCCAAATGCTGTTTACAGTGTGAGACTGTATACAATCATCTTTCATTACATCACGTTTGATGTGAGTGTGGAATGCCAAATACCTTGATGTGTGAGATGGCAATTTAAAATCGTATCAGTTTTTCTGCTCATCTTATCAATGTGTTAACAGAATCTTTCAGAAGGAAGACAGTTTCAATTTTCAAGAAGTTCAATTTAACAAAATTTCTTCTTTAGATTGTGGTTTTGATGACTTCTTTAAGAAATCTCCCCGTGCCTGGGTTTCTGGCTTCTCTCTTCCTTCTTCTTTTCTCTGTGTGTGTGTATGGAAGTTTCTACACGAGCTAATATCTGTTGTCAATCTCCCTCCTTTTTTTTTCATTGAGGAAGATTTATCTCGAGCTAGCATCTGTGTCAATCTTCCTCTATTTTGGATGTGGGATGCCTCCACAGCATGGCTGATGAGTAGATATGTCCGCGCCTAGGATCCGAACCTGCAAACCCAGGCCACCGAAGCAGAATGGAATTTTTTTCTTTTTTTTTTAGGAATGGAACTTTTTAATCACTTGGCCATGAAGCTGGCCCCTCTCTTTTCTTCTTTTAAAGACATCAGTCATATTGGATTATTTTATCTTTTAAAAATGTTTAATATCTTGTACATTTTGATCCTCCTCCTTTTAAAAAATTTCCTAAATATTCCAATATATTTATTTTCAAATGTAATTCTGTTTAATAAGGCTTTCTCAAAAAGAACTGTTTTATTTTTATCTGATTAAATTCATAAACTCCTTTGGAAATAAGTATTATCTTCAATATTGAATGAGCCAATTCAATCGATTCATAACTAGCTGCCAATTACAGAAAGCCAATTCAAATCGAAAAATAAATATGATTTACTGTCTTGCAAAAATAAGTCTGAAAGTAGAGCTTCAGATTAAGTGAGGTATGATTATTTGGCTCAAATTATGCCACAACAGGTTATTTTCTTTCTGTACCTCAACTCTGCTTTCCACAGAATTGTCTTCATTCTCAGGCTGGTGTTGTCACAAAAAAATAGTTGTAGTAGTTCCCTGGAGTATGGATTGGAGGAAATACCATTCCAACCACGTGTAAAAACTGGTTGGAGATGGATTTCCAAAAGAAATGAAGGGTACAGTTATCAGGGAGTAAAATCATGCTTGTATCAAATACTATCTCACAGATATTTCATGATATCAAATCAATGGGTAATATCTTATGTTAACAATGTAACAAATAGTGATATAGATATAGTTTTAATAATTGTGGAGTTAATCACTAGGAGAAGTAAAAAGCCAAAATGACAATAACTTGTGGTGTCTGGTGAATAAGGCAAAGCATGCATAGAGCTGATGCCAGGGGATGGTTGCTTTCCACCAGAAAGTCTTCTTGACTTTTATTTACTTTTATCAATTGCGTTTATTGTTTTTAAACCTAACTCAGCAATACCCTATCATGGTCCCACCCCAGACATATTGAATACCAGTAGTGGTTGTGGTGATTGAAAATCTAATCTGTACTTTTACTACAGTACCCCATAGTCCTGCAAACCCAGGATAGCACTAATCTAGAGGCCAGTATTTCTCAGCCACTGACCTAAAGCACAAGTGAATGGTGGGGGTTTGACAAACATTTGTTGAATTGTTAAGAACAATTGCTCAAAAGTGGAAGAGAAAAATATAGTATCCACCTACAGCATCAAAACAAAAAATAAAGCAGAAAGGACCAATAATATAACTCTTATAGTGAGATGCTTACTACATTTTTATATCAGGTAAATCAAGCTACTGATTTGCAATCCCTCTTCACCCTCCCCCCAAAAATAGCAGGAAAACTTGGTTTCAATCAGAAGAACTTTGTGAGAACAAGTAGATTAAAATGCAATGAGGAAATCAGAAGGAAAGTGAATAGCACAAATATGTTCCCACAAAATTGCAAGGGAGTTGAGACAGGAGGCAAATTTGTTCAAATATTTGAATATCGCTTTTGATTCAACAGCATGTCATTTATTTCCATAGCACAGGAATACACAGACTAGATTATTTTAATCATTAAAAGACTGCATAATATTTTATATCTAAATTAAAATGTAAATTCTAATGTCAAATAATGCCCAAAGAGCTAATCATCTGACAAGAAAGAACCATCTCCTTTTCTCAGTTAATTGAGTTAAATTCTTATATTTCATGATGGCAAATCAATATATGCTATCTTAAGTTAGTATTTAACATATAGTGCTATAAACATATTAATATTTATAGAATTTATCATCAGAAGAGGTTAAAAAAGAAATGACAAAAGTTGTGGCCTCAGGTGAATTGACAAGGTGTGGAAAGGGCACTACGATTCTTGACAAATAGTAGATATTTACTAAATATTTTCTATATTAAAGGAGTGAATGTAGTAAAATGAAACAATACATCAAATATTGATAATACCATCCTACTTTAACCTTACTTGTTGGAAGTATAAATTAAGATCCTCCATTTATAAAACATGTATCTCATTATTGCTAAGAGTTTCAGGCAGAAATGTGTATATCTTTTTCATAAAGTTAAATTAAATTTCTGTTTCTAAATTGAATTTTTGACTCCCACAGTGAGAAAGATTCAATGCGGGAGTAAGTTACTAGAGGAGGTGATGGAATCCCCGCGCCTAGAATGGTAAGCCCTGTCACAGACCCTTTTAGGTTTAGGTGAGGCCTGTACCAAGGCGGGGAGATGGTCTCTAGGGCTCTCTAGCCTCCAGTGTTGTACACATTTCCGGGTTGAGAACATTACCAGAAGCAAGTTAACTTTCCTACATCACTCAGCCCTCGTTTATTACTGCAAGTGTGTCAAGTGAGTGTGACAAACTTTCATTTTAATTAGGAAAAGATTATACATTGTCACAAGAATAAAAGGGAAAGTGTCCTTACCATTTTTACTTAAATCTCCCTCAAATCTTCCCCTTCCACACAGAAAGAAGTCCCCAAAATATGTGTGTGTATATGTATATATATATAAAATATTACTGGTTCTGTTACTGTGGAGAACCCTAACTAATACAGATGGTGTTTTAAATATAGCAATATAAAATCATTTTCATAAAAGTTTTCAAAAGATTAGGAGAGATGATCCCAATGATTTTGCAAACTTCTTGATCTAAACATCTGGGCTTTATCATCTTTTTTAAAAATCCACATCAGTTGTTATACTGCTAAAAACAATGGGATCTTTTATAGATTTAGTAAATATTTGAATTTTGTATAAAGTTTAATATTTTAACAAAAGGTAAGTAGTATTTTCTGGAAGAAACCATCACATATCCACCATTTTCAAATGGTTAATGTAACCATTTTAATAATGATAAAACTAGTCTAAGTCAATTATTAACTGAAACTTGAACCATTAAATTTATTGTTTTTTGATACGGTGTTTTTGTGACAAATATGCGTTTCTTATTCCACTATAGTGGAATAGAGTATTCCACTGTATTGTGATGCATACTAGAATGAAATATATTTTGGTTATTCAGGCAACATATTTCGTGTGATCCTCTCTACATGTTCTTGAGGAAGTTACTCCTTCTCAATTTTAGTTTAGAAATTGGTAAAATGAAGACACTAGTATCAACTAAGCAACAAAATGTGTTGATAATTACTAAAATATATATTTAATTTTAGGATTGACATTAATATCATATGTAAAGCATCTTTCATGTTAACTGGCAATAGTATGTACACTGAAAATAGAAATAAATATTATTTCTATTCCATACCATTTAGTACTGACATTTGAAAATTTTAGACTGGCCCATAATACACCCTAGAAATGCTTAACCTATTTTTACACCTCTTCAAAACTGCTAAACGTAATTTGAATTGGTTCAGTCAAATCTAACACTGGAGAAAACACAGTCTTAGCAGAATCTGTTGGAGACATACCCTATAACTGGGCCATTTTCATTCAGAAATGCACCCTGTTTGTACTACATAACAGCGTCAATTTTTAGAAAGCACCAAATTAATTCTGGAATTTGCAAGTGTACATGATTTGTAAAATTAGTCTTTCCACTTAGTATGAAACAAACGAACTCTGTGAATAGATTTTTCCCCTTCTTTTAGTTACCTGGAAGTGTTATATTGAGCTCATTCAATATGTAGTAATCTTTAACGTACAGTTTCAGATGAAAAGTGCATAATGAGTCAACGACTTAATTATATTCAAGCTCTGCCAATAACTTACGTCAGTGTAAAGAAGTTGCTTAATTTCCCTTGCCTGAGCTCCTTCATGTATAACAGGAGAGATTTTGATGGTTCATCAAAATAACAATCCCAATTAAAAAATCTATGACTCTGTAGGGTAGGACTTCTAGTTAGGATAGAACTTATAAGTAAAATTTCAAGACACCTACTAACAACTCTATTTTCCATTAAAAGATGATGCTAGTTAGGTGAGTAGTAGAAAAGTAGAGAATTAAAGAGGTAGATAGAGATTCAAAAAACAAACAAACAGGATGGGTGGAGGGAGTAATAGGTTAGAGAGAGAGACAGAGAGATTAAGAGAGACCACAATATGTTAAGAAGATCACATTTTGGAATAGGTAGTCTTAGTTTTCAATTCTTACTTTCAATGAGACACAGATTTATTATTTTATCTCCCTGAGTCTCAATTTTCTGTCCTACGAAATGAAGATAATATCTCCCATGAGGTTAGCCTAAAAATTAAAGAAAATACACCTAAAGCAACTAGCATGACTCGTGACAGCATATTTTTGTTACTTTTAAATAAATCAAAATTTCTCTATTTTTCAACTATTTCTTCCATTTTATCTTTTGCATCAAAGTAAAAATTCAGAATGAATTATAATTTAAGGCAAACATTTAAAGGCTGATTAATGTGTCATGCAATATATTCTTGAGCAGCCAATTAAATGCTACATGAAATAAGGCAGCAAATGTTGAGCTCTTAGAGCAGAGTTCTCCTGTGGACAGCAGCCACAGCTGCTACGCTGCAGTGAAAACTCCAGTTCCAGTGCAATTAGATTACATAAATTATCTATGCAAGTGGTACAGAGTTTACAAAATGCATGTTTTAATGAAGCACGTCAGGCATATGCACTATCATAATGACGATTGGTGGGATTATTCATATTTAAACACCATGTTTTTGAGTTTTTTAACCAGGAAAACACTTGTCTGTAGCTTCATGTAGTAATGTTTTTTCTAGGTTTCTACTTGCTAAGAATTTCATGAGCTCTTTTAGGAGCTGTAAAATGTAAGTCTCATTTCATTTATTTTAGTGTTTTTCACTTTGTGATTGTGTACCACCTGCATCAGAATCATTCAGAAGTCTTGTTAAAAATGCCATATCCTGAGCCCCGTCCAACACTGAGTCAGATTCTCAGGGAAGTGTGCTCCAAAAACCTGGAATTTTAAACAAATTCCCAATGTGAATTTCGTTCGTAATCATTTTAAGAAGCACTCACTTTATAGAGTTAATACCATAGAGAGGGAAGAACACTAGACCAACTTTTGGAAGACCCAAATTATCCTTGCATTTCTGCACGATGCTGTAAATACTGGCAGGCCCTTTTTGAGTAGAGTGAGCACATTACGCCATGCCAACAGGACTCTTTACATATGAATAATCAAGCTACTTCAAAAGCAATAAACAAAATATTCCAGGTAAAACGAAAAAAAATCTGCTTTTCTTTTTTTTTTTTCATGCTTCTAGCCATCAACCTGCTATAAGCCAGATATTCTCCTTGGTGTTTTGAGATATAGTAACAAAGACATGGGGCCTACTCTCTTGGAGTAAAAATTGTACTGATAACTTTTAGGCATTCCAGACTCAGCTGATAAGGTTGACTCGCTGACTATAGATGTCCACACTCTACACTCTCCTGCTTTCTTATCAATAGATATCGAGGTCATCAATACTATATATATACTATATTTATATATCATATATGTATACAGAGAAAGATAGAGAGAAGATGGTAGCTTGTGCTGCGACTAGGGGAACCCATACGAATGTGATCTACCGTTAAAAAGATGCGCAACAAAGCCCTGGGTAGGCTTAGGGGGAGCCCTTTAAAAGTAAGCATGCTCTGCTGACTGCGTTTCTGCCGTTGTCATTCTTCCTGCCTAGAACACAACTGAGATGCTGGAACTGGAGCACCACAGTGTGACACTTGGAGACCTGCTAACCATGGCTGTGCAGAAAGACAAAAGGATGGTGACTGACCACCTTTAGACTTGGGAATTTATGGGAAATTATTATAGGCTGAACTGTCAAATTTCAAATTTAGAAAATGACCAAAAACATTATAAACCATATACTAGCCCACTACAGTTATACAAGTACACAAAAGAAATCCAGAAATTTGATGTCAATGACACTTGTGATCTTTAAAATAGAGAGGCATTCCTTGGGTTTCTGTATGTTTTATGAGAAATGTGTAAAGAAGATGATTTTCAGACACATAAAGTGGTTTGAGGTTTGAGATATTTTATGAGCCACATGTTTCACCTCATTCTGATTCAGAATTCACAATTCAGACTAAAATATATCTTTGAAAATAAAATACTCTGCCTAACTTAGTATTAAAATAGATGAAAAACTTTTTCAGATTTATACTATGTCAACTAAAAAGTTTATATTTATTGAGTTGTTTCCCTTAATGACTGAAAATAATAATTGCATATCGATAGGCTTTAGTGATTGTCAATCAAGTAGATTATTCCCTGTAGTTTGACACCATTATTTTATTAGAGAATTTATCTATGAGACTAGCAGCAGGCCCATCTCAAAATTTAAGATTCCATGGTAGCAGAGTTATTTTATGCCGCAGTCTGGAAAAGGAAATGGGATCCTTGGGCTGAGTGCTGTCTAGGAGCAGCAGAAGATATGCAATCTAATCCCACTTGTGGGAGTGCTAAGTGTGATAACTAGAATTAAAGTTACACTATTCAGGGGCCGGCTCCATGGCCGAGTGGTTAAGTTCGCACGCTCCTCTGTGGCGGCCTAAGGTCTGGATCCTTGGCGTGGACATGGCACCGCTTGTCAGGCCACATTGAGGAGGCGTCCTACATCCCACAACTAGAAAGACATGCAACTAAGATATACAACTGTGTACAGGGGGGCGTTTGGGAAGATAAAGCAGAAAAAAAAAAAAAAAAAGATTGGAAACAGTTGTTAGCCCAGGTGCCAATCCTTAAAGAAAAAAAGGAAGATTGGCAACAGTTGTTAGCCCAGGTGCCAATCTTTAAAAAAAAAAGTTACACTATTCAGCATTTATAAAATCTAAATTACCATCATTCATATTCATTTTTCAATAAAACCCCCAGCATATTCTAAATAAATATTCAATACATAAATATGTTACTTCCTTCATATGCTGTAATTGGTCATATATTCTTTATGTCCAGAGTACTTAATGCATCAAAAAAAGGTGATCATTCAACAAATTGGAACAACTGGTAACTCTGCATTAGTTATTCTTCCAAATCTCTACATATTACTTAAATTACTTCTAAATAAGTATACTTCCAAATATGTTAGTCAAGGTAGGATAGGTTATAGTGCTATAATAAATGACCAAACCCTCAAATCTCTGTGGTTTAACAAAAAACAGCAAAATTCATTTCTCACTCACACAATGTCTCCTGTAGATTGGGTGACTTTTCCAGATGAAAGCTCAGTGATCCATATGGATTTAATCATTATAGTTACATAACCTCAACAGGATGCTTCCCCGTTCACCGTGACAAGGGGAGAGAAAAGCTGGAGAAGACCTTTACTGTTCCATCTGAAGGTAACACATGTCACTTCCTTCACAATCCATCAGCCAGAACCAATCCAGTGACCCTGCCTAACTTCAAAGGATCGAGAGAGCACAATTTTCTGCCCTGAGAAAAGACAGGAAAATGATTACTAGTAATTTCTACCCTCCCAATAAAAGATTGTTTTCTACCTTGTTTCTAAATGTGCCAATATAGTTGATGTAACAGGGCAAGACTCACTTGGTGAAACATAAAGAAGTACTGATGTTGAACTTGGTCTAGGAGCCAGAGCATCTCATTTCTTGGCTTAGTTCTTTCCCTAGCAAATGTTGAGCAAATACTTCACTTTGATGAGCCTCCCGTTTCCAACTGTAAAATGAGAGGTTTAAGGTTGAAAATTCCTACCATTCTTTCCAGTGCTGAAATTCTTTGGGGATAGCAAGCAGGAGTTTGGCTGACCATCTTGTCATATTGAATATGTATGAAAGTGTAGTGAGGACCTATTTGTTGTTGGCAACAATCTGACGGGCAGTTTCACATACTTTACGTCCCTGGAAGATAACACATTTTGGTATTCAGCATGGTTGAAATGTATTACAATATTTATTGCCTTGGAGAAATTTATTCTGTTCAAGACTTGGGATGTTATTTCTGGCGATCTAACCCCTCCTCTTTGCTTTAAGCTAGATGAAGACTAGCATTGATATTTTGGGAGATATTGTGTGGTGTTTTGCTGTTATAACATTCTATAGCATTCTGGGCCTGGAATCTATCAGTATAACTGAGAATGGAAGCTGGGGTCTATATTACCTATATTATTGGCCTCTTGGATAGTGGAACAGTTTTATGGAGAAAATGGAGAGTATCTTTTGAAAGAAACTATTAAAGGAGGAACTTAGAGGTCATTTGTCAAAGAAATAAAACATAATAAATGAGGCGGGGTCGGTGAGCCGAGATGTCGAAAGAAAGATTTCTTAGACTCTCAAGATCTGGCAGTAGTGCTCTTTTATTTAGAGAATAGTGTGGAATAGCATGGGGACAGGACCCATGGGCAGTCAGAGCTTCTGCTGCCACCGCTTCTGCTGCCCCCGCTGGCATGGGGACAGAGCCCATGGGCAGGCAGAGCCGCTGCTGCTGCCCCCGCTGGCATGGGGACAGGACCCACGGGCAGTCAGAGCTCCTGCTGCTGCCCCGAGTTGAGGGTTAGGGCTAAATTTAAGGCATGGGTATGTGAGTCATCTCTTTACAAGACAAAGGAAAAAAAAGTTAAAATGGTACCAGGGCCGGTAGGGTCCGGCCATTGGGCGGTCCCACAACTTTTAGATAAGAATCAAACTGGATTGAGTAAATGGCAGAAGTCACCCACCGCTCAAATATTATCTTCAGCTAAAGACAAAGGAGGATTTGGGGGTGGGGGGTCAGTTACATGAGGTTGCCAGACAGTAAACAACTTAAGTTCTTGCCTTCCCCATTAAGAGTTTCCAGAGATAAGGCCATCCCCCCTTCCTCCTGGCGCAGAGAGGGAGGCATGGAGATTTCCGTCACAAATGCAATTGTCTCTGATCAAAGGGCAAGCAAATTCCACTCCTTGGAGCCTGGTTCTTATCTGTCGTTTTAAAAGTAACCAGCCTAAAAATCCTCGTCATAAACCGTTTTAAAATTAAGCAGCCTAAAAATCCTCATCAATAAACATAGAAACTAAATTTTTATGCTGTGAAAGTCTACATAGGGTACCAGGCACTGTGGTGGCTCATGCCATTGTCACTGATCTGCTAGCTCACCTTGTTGGAATGGGCAGCACCCAGAGCCATAGCTCCAATACTCACTTTATCTCACCACTCAAATTCTGAGTGTTGGCTGGGTGTGTTGCAGTTACCTGCAGAAAGACCCCATATCTCTATCAAATGGAAGTAAAATATGCCAGATCCAACTCTAGCAAGTGCTAAAGGCACAAGTAAGTTGCATGAGTAAATGGCTGAAATCCCATGCTTCTGACTCCTGATAAAATCTGTAAGTTAAAACTATATGAACAGTTTACAGAAGAAGAAAAACATATGAGCCCATTTTACAGAAGCTTCTGCATGATGTGCTGACAGTACCTGGAAGTGGAGTGCAGGAGCGCTACAACCCCTCTCCAGGCAGCGCTCAAAACAAGGGTAAATAAAACATTTCCCAGTGCACACAGCTTTGAGCAGTGCATCTGGTTCCTTACTTTGCCTGGAGGAAGGTATAGCCAGAGTAACGATCTAGATGTATTCTTGTGCAATGGCTAATAATTTGGTAGTGGATGGAAAGGGAATTCAAGAATCATTATTAGAAAATTGGTGACAAGAAAGCCCACAGAAGAGGGATGGGAATAGAACTCTCTGAATTGAAAGAGAATGTGAATACATATGTGCCCCATGCAAATATTCACGAAAGAGAAATCTTAGCAGAGAAGCACAATAATAATCAGGTGGACCAGATGATCCATTCTTTTCATACTTTTTTTTTCCTAGCCACTCCCATCTTTGCCCAATGTGGCCATGGGAAAAGTGGCAATTGCAATAGGTATAGAAGTTATGCATGGACTCAGCAACATGGACTTCCACTAACTCAGCTGATGAGGATTATTTTAGGCTGGTTACTTTTAACACTGCAAATGAGAAGGGGGCTGGTTACCTTTAATAAAAGAAACTCTGAGGAGCAGGGTTTGCTTGCCCTTTGTTGGGAAACATTTACATTTGTAAGGGAAACCTCCATCTGTAAAGATGCCTCCTCTCTGTGCCAGGAAGAAGGGAGAGGAGCTTATCTCTAGAAACTCTTAATGAATGCCAAAGGCAAGAACTTAAGTTGTTTACTGTCTGGCAACCTCATGTAACTGGCTACCCGCACCCCCCCCCCAACATCCTCCTTTGTCTTTAGCTGAAGATAATATTTAAGCGGTGGCTTCTGCCATTTACTTAATCCGGTTTGATTCTTACCTAAAAGTTATAGGACCACCCAATAACCAGACCCCACCTGCACTGATACCATTTTAACAACTTTTTTTACATATTCTTTCCTTTGTCTTGTAAAGAGATAACTCACATACCTATGCCTTAAATTCAGCCCTACCCTCAACCCATGTTTGCAGCAGCTCTTTACTGCCCATAGGTCCTGTCCCCATGCTATTCCACACTATTCTCTAAATAAAAGAGCACTACTGCCAGACCTTGAGAGTCCAAGAAATCTTTCTTTCAACTCCTTGGCTCACCGGCCCCACCTCATCATCCAGTCTAGTTACTGTCACTGTTGAGAGCCTAACTTGCCAACAAGAGAGATCAACACTGAGCCCCAATATGCAACATTTCCTTGGAGGTCTGCCAGCTCATGGTAGCAAGTTGATTATATTGGAACATTTTGATCATGAAAGGGACAGATCTTTGCTCTCACTAGCATAGACACTTTCCCTGGATGTGGATTTGGCATCTCTGTCAACTATGTTTCTGCCAAAACCAACATCCATGGAATTATAGAATGTTTCTACCATGGTATTCCACACAGCATTGCTTCTGACAAAGGAACTAACTTTACAGAAAATGAAGTTAAATAATGGGCTTTTCCTCATCTAATTCATTGGTCTTATCATGTTTCCAATCAAGTCACCCCAAAGCAGTTGACATGTAATGGACTTCTAAAGATTTGCTTATCATGCCAGCTAGAGGCAACACTTCGTGATGCAGGAATAATGTCCTCTAAGATGTGGCATATGCTCTAAATCAGCAAGAAATATATGATGCTATTTCTTTCATAGCCAAGATTCATGGATCTAGGAATCAATGGGGTAGAAACAGCAAGTATTCCTTTCCTCTATCACTTCTAGTGGTCTGTTAGCAAAAATTTTGATCAGGGATCTGTTGGCCAAGCAGTCTTTGTTTCCAAAGGAGGAATACTTTCACCAGGAAACACAGCAATAGCTCAATTAAACTGGAAGTCTGGACTGACACCTGAGATCCTCATATCAATGAGTCAGCAGGCAAAGGAAAGAGTACTCCATTTTCTGGAGTTATTGATCCTGATCTTCAAAGGGAAATTTGGTTGCAACTAAACAATGAGGAGTATATCTAAAAGGCAAGAAACATCTTCAGGTAACTCTTAATATACTCATGTCCTATAACAAAAGTCAATGTAAAACTATAAAATCCCAATATAGGTAAGACTGAGAATGACCCAGATTCCTCAGCTATGAAGGTTTGGGTTACCCCACCAGATAAAGAACCACAAATCGTTGAGGTGCTTGCTTAGGGCAAAGGTAAATTGAATGGGTTGTGTAAAAAGATAGTTATAAATACAAGTTAGGACTACATACATAATGAGATGTAGAAATGAGGACTATAATAGTTATGAATACTTCATCCTTACTTTGATAGAAATATTTTCGTAGATTGACCAATTATTGATCAATAGATTAACCAATTATTTTCTTCCTCTATCCTATTCCCTACTTTGAAATTCTAAATTTTCTAATAATATTTAAACTTATATCTCAACATTTAAGATACAAGATATCAGAATGGGAGTGTGAGTCAGCTGGTAGAGG
Source organism: Equus quagga (assembly GCF_021613505.1). Taxonomy (NCBI): domain Eukaryota; kingdom Metazoa; phylum Chordata; class Mammalia; order Perissodactyla; family Equidae; genus Equus; species Equus quagga. The sequence continues at coordinate 7,663,158 of NC_060275.1, forward strand.
AATGATCATAACCCAAGATGGATAAAAGAATCATTTCATCTCTTTTAATCAGCTTCATTCAATCAGTTTCTTCTGCAGCTCACCCACACCATCTAGGTTAGAGACGGAAAGAAAAAATGTAGGTTCCAATTTGTCCTTATAGGTTCCAATTCATCATTATAAGCTCTAATTTACATTTTTTCAGCCCCACTGCATGTGCTCACTGCCAACTTGGCTTACCTACATCAACTTCAGGCCCTACATCAGATGCAAAGTCAACAGCTTTGCATAGATGTGAAAGTCAGCCCACAATTGCATAAGGTCTAATCCTTATAATAAACAGCTTATTTTATATCATTCATAGAATAATACACCCCTGATCAAACCCTAAGGGAGTTTATAATTAATGTTTATTTTATCCTGCCAAATATTAAGGAGCTAAAAATAGTACATGAATTTCCTTTCTAAGTCAAAGTAATTCTAGTTGCAAGGTCCCACTTTAGTGAAAAATGCAGTCTCAATCATGTATGAGTATTAAATACACTCTAAATTTTGGGAAGGAAAACAATGCAGCCCAGAAATTGGAGGAACAACTTCTAGTCTTAAGCACATCATGATCTCTGTACTAGACACCCATGTCCTGCCCAGTGTGGTCCAGCTAAATGTAGGCTCTCATGGGTTTCCTCAGGCATGGCTCCTGGAGCTGTGGCTGCTAAGACCAAGGATTCTTAACAGTTCAAGCTTTATTCTTGCAAACCAGATAATAATGGGACTATCACTCTCAGAGAAAAAAGTCATCTTTTTTTTTTTTAAAGCAAATTTTCATTTTGGGCTAATTATACCCATATGCTACCTTAGTGTGGAGGTTAACTAGCCCCTTTTCTCCCTCTAACAAAAATATATCATTATTTCTAAGACAAAATCCGCCTAATACTGCCTTGGGAAGGAAGAATGTTCCAGCTTCAAAACCATAGTTGATAATTTGACAATAGAGGTCTACAAAACCACCTCTCATTATTTAGGATTATTCTACAACATGGAATGAGTCTAACTCTCCATATATTATTCTGAACAAATTGGTAAGTAGTTGAGTAGATAGATATATGGTTTCTACTCTCAGAAATCTTATAGTTTCCCCCCACTTCCCTCTAACTCTTTTATTGGGAAGAGATAAAATTCCATTCTTAGTTCTTTCTTTAAATTGGTATCACTTGCTTCCAACTCTGCTTGAGTGGTGTTAGAAGAAATGTTCACCTGTTTTCCTAGAAAAATTGCAGAAGTCGTAAGACATACATATATCCACAAATATAAGGTACTTAGAGCATAATCTATCTGTTTTGAGATAGTGGGGAAGAATACAGTAAAAAATGTATAATGGAATAAATTTCATCATATACTCAGAATACTTTATCTTAAAAAAAAACTAGCTATTGGAAGAAATTTCAGAGGGATAACCTCAGTGCAATGGGTACTGCTTCAATTGAAGTTTTACTTTATAAGAAGCAGGAAGAAATATAAGATTCTAAGTTTCCTTCGTCTATTCAAACATATCTATTTGGTATATTCTAAATCCTACAGAGATATTTACTCTTAGATTGCTGCAATTAATATATATCACTAGATAACAGCTATACATAAAAATATACACTTAAATTGCTTCAAGTAAGACTAAAAAAGCAAGTCATTTGAAAATTTCAAGGAAGATACTATATTCTATACGGCCATCCATACTGGTAACAAAATAGGCAAAAAAAATAAAGAATTTATAGAGCACACTTAGAAATTTTGATTAAGATACTTCTAAATATAAACATATTTCAATCTCTGTTTATGAATCTAAATTTAAATTTCAACTCTTCTTAGTTGAATAGCTTTTCAAACTATTGGATTCAGAAAACTAATATTTAAAATATATTTTTTAAACCACCACACCTGTTCTTCTTATTTAATAAATATGCAGCTATTCACATTACTGTGAACTTTTCATTATGTATTCACTACTCTGTCATTAACAAGACAAATTTAAACAAACAGCAAACAATAAAAATTGCCACAATCTGCTTCTCACATTTCCTTGGTTCTATAAACATCTCTCTGACATCAGACAACATTCTCTCCTTCCTTGCATCTACCAAGCACACCTTATGCCTGGCATCGTACCTGTAATGCTAGTTGAAACAAGATTAACACAAGAGTAGTTATGGGAGCAATCTTTCTTTTCCACCATAATTGGGTTTCATAGGAATAACAAAGCACAGTAAATTACATATGCCCAATGAAATATATTATCCATATGTGTGGAGGGTGTAGGAAAATCCCAAAATAAGTTAAAACAAAAAAGAAGTAAAAGTGCGTGATTTTGTCCTGCTGTTATCACAGGCATAAAGTACGTTCTTTTGGGGGTTGACTACCTACAGGCAGACCCAGATGACTGCCTCGGAGAAGAAATGAAGCAAAAATATGTGAGAAAGAGAGATCAGAGCTGGTTCTCTCCTTTAACCCCTATCTGCCTTTATACATCAGATGTGGGATGGAAGAATATAAAGAGGAATTTCTTCTGGCAGAACTAATTATTTTCAGACGCTTCAGAGACAGCAAATAAAAACAATAACAATGACAGCAAAATGTTCAAAGTAAGGAATGATTTTGTTATTATCTCTCATAATCAATGCACATAACTGACTTAAAAGCATCACTTATTTTTATCAAAAGAACTAAAGAAACCAATTAAGTTTATTTCAGTTAATCACTGGCTTTTTCATAGACACCATATTTTGCATATTTTTAAAAGTGCAGTTTTTTTAAACTCTCTTTAAAAGCAACAGAACTCAGAATAGCTACCTCTCTAAATCTCAGAAATAATTCCAGCATTCAAGGTTGCTTAAAAGCAGGAATCATATTGGTATGTTTAAGCTGGTAGGCATTCCACGCCCTTAGGAGACCCAATATCTAAAATTTAAATTTAAATGCCTTAATGTTAATATTGGTTACACTCAAAGACGAGCTCTGAAGACAGGATCTGTTGATATCTTATGATTACACCTTTGGTTATTACTAGTTGGACTTTGGTGTGGGAATAATGAAACAGCCCTTTTCATCATTCACAAAACTGGTCAATTTAGTCAAACAATTAGTTTAATTCAAAGGCAGGAAAAATAATGAACCTCTTTTGGGGAAAAAAATGCACTTTCATTTATTTTGATTTATTCTGCTTATTATTCCAGAGATTTCAGACAGAATACAAAAGTATGTAAGTTATGATGGATAGTGTAAGTTAAAAGTGTGATTAATGTAAAAAACAAACAAGGTCAGCATGCAGAGTTAGGACTATAACCATAAATCCTTACTATATATAATAATCTACACACCTAACAAAGGCATGCAACCATTTGATGTCTAAGTTACTTGGAGGCCAACAGCACAGTCCATAAGACAGACGTAAATGGAGAATTTGCAACTAGATTCAGCTGAACTTTCTCCAGGAGGATAAAGGGAGAGGAACAGAGCCTAGGGGCAATGTAGTGTGTTTTCAAGGTTTGACAGTGGAGGGTTTCAAGCATAATCATGTGATAAGAGAGGTGGTAGAAGGAGACAAAGTGGCTGATATGTTTACTCTTTCATTCCACATAGGACAAGAGGAAATATTATATCCAAATAAGGAATGAGTTTTATGAAAATTAAATTTTGATAGTGTAATTCATTCCTACAAGGGGACGGATACCTCCCTTAGTACAGTTTCTCTAAATAATAAACTCAAAAAATAAAGTCATTAGTCCCATCAATATCACCTAGGAGTGCAGAGTTGGATCCACTTAGATTTGGGGACCTTTCATTTCCCAAAGTTCTATCTTGCTTCTCTCTAGAAAGAGATGATACAAAGGTCATAATCAGAAAATAAGTAGGCCCTCTCTATCCTTACATATCTCCCTGCAGTGCATTCCTGAATTGTTTGGTTAATACCTCACAGTTTAAAAACACTCCCACAAGGGGGATAATGATGGCGACCTTCAGTCAACTTCTTAGTTACCGTGATTCAAAAAGGAAGCTAGCTGTAGCCACCCTAAAAGAGCAAAAAAAGTATGACTGAACTTGTCTGAAAGAGGAGGTGAAGAATCCTGTTACTAAGTAGAGGGTAAAGAGGATAATTTAAAATCATTGGTTGAAATACAGCCACAATGTCTCTTTTGCTCCCTCACCTGCCACACTTCTTGGAAAATTCAATTTTACACAATACAATTTCTTCCACAGAGTGAGGTCTAATGATTTTCTGGAGAAGTCATCCCTGTCAGTAACCTCTATGAGATCTTCTCTCAAGCTCACAGAATGCCTGATTTACCAAAATCCATGGGCTTTGTTTTAGAAATCAAGTATTCTGAGAAACACCCTAAATCATAAGTCAGGTAAGGGCTAATGAGTGAAATGTTGAGTAGCCCTCTCCTCGAAAGCACTAGTAGAGTTTTAAGAGGAGTGTGGTGTGCTCCCTCTATTTTCCCATCTTCCCCTTTACATATGCCCGCAGTCGTCCAGGTGCCATACATCAGTGGGCAGCTTGTGACTCCTTTGCTGTGCTTCCACTCTCCCGAACACCAGGTGGTTTCTGAGTCAGTGTACTGTAAACATGGTGGTCCTTTCACACAGCACATTAGATGTAGACTTCAGGTATTCAGCTGGTTCCCCTTCAGAGGCCTTACTGAGGGAAGTACAGTTTTGTCCCCCATATCCTTAATCAGTGTCACTAATACTGACACCTTGCTCAGACTAGAGCTATCTTGGAGTGACCATCCGACTCTTACCTACATCTATTTTTCCAGAGTCCAGTCTATAAATGGCTGCCTCCCCTGCCTAGGAGTAACCGAAGAGAACACTATTTTCCTTTCCTACTCACCATAATCTCTCAATGTTTCAGTGCTCTTTTCCCTTGCACTGCTGGCTTCCACGTGGGTCTATAGATATTGGCAGTCAGCAAATAATGATGCTAGACTTTGCTTCTTGCAGACAACACAAGCTTCAGAGGAAATGAGGATTACTATCCCCCACCCTGCCATCGAGAGGGTAGAAGAAATGGATAAGGTAGTTTTATTATGCAAATGCTTTCCAAGCTCTATCTCCCTGTGGACTTCTCTTCCTAATAGGTCCCTTTTTATTCCTTCCATGTAGCAAAGCCTAACTAACCACGTGGGCTTCATTGGAACCAGATGCCCATCATGATCTCTCTCTCCAGGAAATACTAGACAGCAGAAAATCAGAAGGCTAGAAAACAACAAAATCACCTAAAATGTTCTGGATTTTTTTTGAAGCTTTATTTTCCTTAAAAACCATCTCCTTCTGAAACCAGCAGGATATACTGCTTCTTTGTAGGGGTGAAGTGAAAGGACCACACATCAGTGTGACTTCTTCCCTTCTTTCAGATCTGTCCCTGCTGGGGAATGAGAACTGGAAGGCGCTGAAAGAATGAGCCCTTTAGTGCGGTACCAACCACTGTACCTGGGCTGACACCTCCATAATTTCCACAGAAACACAATCTCCAGAAATGTCCTCAGATCACAAGAAACCCATCTAGCATCCATGTTTCTATCTTTTATTAGAAAGCAAGTGATCTTTCACCTATAAAAACGTCATCACAAAGAGGCCTGCAAAGTACCATCATGCAGATATAGAGAAGCTGTCAATATATGAGGCTATTTTTGCCATCACAGTGAGAAATAAGAGGTTCTGAAATATAATTATGGTATTGGCAATATAAATAGGCTAACAAGGTAGAATTAATAGGGCTTAATGACCAATTGGATGTGGGTTGAGAGGAAGTTATTACAATGATTCTGAGATTCCTAGATTTTTGAGTATGGATATGGGAAATACAGATGAAGACTAAAAAGATTGCAGGGAGTGCAAGTTTGAGGAGGTAGGAAAATGATGAGTTTATTTGTAGATATGCTGAGTTTGAGGTCCCTGTGAGATATGCGGAGGGATGCATGTTGGGCAGTTTTAAATATGATTGTGAAGTTCTCCTGATAGGTTTGACGTAGAGTTCATGATGCATAGTAACTAGTTTAGCTAGAATCATCATTGGGAAGAGCATGCCCAGTTGAGAGAGGATAGAGTGGGAAGAGCCTTCTGTAGCAAAACCAACATTTCAGGCAAGAGGAGAAAGGAACTATTAAATTGGCTTTGCTTCATATGAATTAATAATTAATATTTTGTATAAATATTTAATAGATTTCTAACCACATTGCTTGAATTATTTTAAAAAGGAAGTAAAATAAATGTGAGAATTCACACTTTTCAAAAATGACAACATAAGGTAGTAAAATGCCAGGCTACAATATGATGAAACAGACCGCGATCATTAAGCACCATGGAGAAGGAAAAAGATAAGCAGAATGAGGACTAATCATTACTGGCTAACTTGCAAAAATAAGGCCGTACACCACCCCCACATGGAATTTATGAATAATTTGCAAATTAAAAAAGAAACCAATGAGAATGAGTGTTGTGATATTTCTAGGACAATTCAGAGAAATGTTTCAAATTATTTTATATTAGTTGATGTCTCACTGGTTTTTAATGCATACCATAAAGAAAAGAGTGGCAAGATTATATTCAGTATCTTTGTTTATGTCTCTTGATGATACTGGCAGAGAATCTTTGATTAAAAACAGTAATCAAGATACCACTAAGCACAGATGTTTTACATCATTGTGGGCTTAATAGAGCCACAGCTATTATTTTACTGGTAAAACTGTACATACAAACTCTTTCAAAGATGCATATGGAAACAATGCAGCGAGCATTTTAACACACTAGGAGGAATCATAAATAATTAAATGTGAACTATACTTATTTAAAAAGATAAACATATTTTAGAAAAAATGCTTATTTTTAACTTTTATAAGCTCAGAGTATGCGAATATCTTTCGTCTGAATTGCATTTCAGGAAATAGTTCATAAAGTCAAGGATCTCAACTTAACTTTTCATATAGCTTCTTTAGGTCCACGTTTATTTCCATGACAAGTAAAGGACTAAAGAACTATACATCTAGTGCTTTATAACTTGCTTCAAACACATCCTAGGAACTATTATCATGTACTATAACCCAGAAATATTCTTTAAGTTTTCAGGCCTGGTGAAACTTTGCATTATTTTAGTTTGTTATTTACTTTCACCAGTTGTCTATCAGGAATCTGGAAATGGTTAAATCAGATGTTATTAGCTTTTTACGACCATAATCATGAATTCTTCACAAAGCACTTAAAAATACAAAAACATGATGCTTTAAGAACTTCCTTCAAAAATAGTAAATAACCTACTTTTAGAACCTTACGCTTTTACAAAAAAGACTAATAAATTCTTTGTTTTTTTTTTTAAGTTCCTAAAATACAATTGCACTGAAAAATGTCATTCATTTGTTCTGGCAAAAAGAAATTCCATATGAGATATCACAATTTTTACATGCCCAAAATTCTTTCTAAAAGCAAGTAAGATCCTATGAAATGGACAAAAAGCAGGGAAAATGAAGACTTTAATTCCAGTAATAAAATTGATGTTTCGTGAAGAAACAACGTCACATTAAATTTGTGTTCATTAATTATTTTAGACCTTAAACTACAGGAGCAGAACGTGTATTTCATATTCTTGATGCTTCTTTTCATGTGGAAGAATCTTCCACTAGAGTAACAATTCCGGGCTCTCACTCACTCCATGGGATATAAGAAGTGACCTTTTTGGAAGATGAGTTTGAGTGAAGCGATTGAGCACGTTCACTCAGTCCTTGTTGCTCTGTTTCTTTTTAAGGAGCTAGCTTTCTGTATGAGGCGCCCAATTGGCATCAGGGCTAAGGAATATAGTTCTCAGCAATGTCACTGACTGAGTGGCTAAATTTTTTGTTATTGTACACCAAAGACAATATCTCCAAAAACTTGGTCAATAATCAAGTTGACATTTTGACAATTCTTTATTAAGTATGTGCTTATTTATGGACAAAACAGTAAATCGTATATTTAATAATGAATAAATATTTTTCTCTACCTCTCATAGGTGTTTTTAGAATGATCATATTGATGACAAACCTTCTTAATTGTAGTTAAAAAAGGAAACTATTAAAAGGAAATATCATTATTAATATGGACATTTTTCCCTGACCTATAGGAATACCTATAGCACATAAACTCTGCAGAGGAGCACGGATTCATGTAATTAAAATAATAATTAAAAAGTATTATTACTTTAATAAAATACAGAGATACTAAAATAAAGTCATATAATAATTAGATTGTGTTCCTTTCTCCCTGTATCAGGGGTTTAGAAATGGAGCATGCATCTTTAGAATCTTTTTTTTTGAACAGGAAGCTATAAGACAAATTCTAAAGATTAACATTGGTTAAACAAATAGTTATCATTTTAAATGAAAAACATAGCAATAATGATGCTCTGCATTTTGTTACCTTTTATCTCTTTAAATGTTTTAAACTTTTATTAAAAATAGATATGACAACATAAGCTGAAAATTAAAATGAATATTTCATAGCCTAGTAAGTTTGAGTAATAGGTTAATTAGAATTTATTTTTAAGTATATTACCTGAAACTAGGAAAAACCTAAATTTGGGACACTAACTATAGCTAGCTAGATAGCTAGAGAGTGATAGATAGACTTAGCTGTAGGATAATTTGAAACCCTATACACATCTGGTATTTATGACTATATTCATGAATTTCAGATAAAAAGATTAGCACTTTACACAATGAGATTTAATGATCAGCACAGAAGTATGTTGGCTATTTCAGAGCAAATTAGAGAATGATTTAGTTTATTTTCATTTTTGTAAGGGATTTCTAGAAAAATCAATTGATATGTTTCTAACTTTAATGATGAATTCACCATGCAATAAGTTTGCCATGTAAATGCAGCAGATATATCTTTAAATTGTATTGGCGCTACTAACAACAATGAATAAAGCATTGCCAAGTGTCATTCGTCACACTAAGCTCTACATTTTCAAATTTTCACCACCTTCAAAGATGGAGTTAATTCAGCATCCTGCTCCTATGCCTCTTTTGTTAATCTCCTTCAGCATCGTTGCATTTTAATTTATCCAAGCTGGGATAAATGCAGAGGATTTGACAAAACCCTTTATGAAGCAGTCACTTGAGTCAGGCTATATTCCCTTCTTTCCAGCATGCAGTATTGTGCTACCAGGTCTTTGAAGCAATCCCGTCTTCTTTTTTACCCCATTTTTACTTGCTACCTGACCCGTTTTACTCAGCAGTCATTCCATATGCTATTGGATTTTCTCCTTTTGGTTGAATGACTCAGAGATTTTGTTCATCATTAAAATTTATATATGGCAGCCGCAAAAGCAAGTAGGTTACAGTTTCCTCTATGGCCTTTTATCCTCCAAATATTTGGAAAGTTAAATGAAGTAGCCACACTCCTTGTATTAAGACATCTATGTGTTTGGAATCAAAGGCATATCATTTGGCATAGCTGATTTATGATCATCCTACGGTCTACGTTGCTTCATTTTGGTGTGACTATTCTATTTTCTGAAGGTGAGAGAGTCACAGCTGTGCCATTCCCAGTGTACTCACACTCCGCTCCCTGCCCCTACCCACACCTTTATCTATTCCAAAGGGGCAGTTCATGAAAACTGCAACCACCTGAGGTTTAACAGGTAATCTCCCCACATACTCTTTTCATTCAGCTGTGACTGCTCTCAAATTATTATCCCCTTGATCACTCAACAGAAGAATCAAAGAGAGCAAAGTTTCATTGTGATATTTTATCAGCAATATGACTCATATCTTTAATTTTATATTCTCCAGTTTCCTTAGTCACTTGTCTGCTACAACTATTTCATCCCTTAGCAGCATCACAAGTGAACATTACACTTTTTGAATGTTATATAATATTTATTTGTTGAAAGACAACTAGTAGCAATAATGTTACCAGCTCTTAGTTAATATCAGCCCTGATATTGGTTCACTTATAGTGAACCCAGCATATACGGGGTTAAAAACAAAAGCACACATTCCCAGATCCCTTCTTCTTTAGTTAACGTTTGTTTCTTTAACCTCTGACTTACTGAGCTTTACAACAAAATAGAAGTTACAAATTGTTAAAGCCCAGATAGCCTCAAGATGGGCTCCCACTAAAGTTGTGGCTGATCACAGAAACTTGAAGTCCAGAGAATATCAAGAAAATGAAGTTTCCCAGGCCCAACTCCTCAGCTTCCTGATGTCACAGTCTACCTTCCACCATAGACATAAACAGCCAAGGGCACTCACCTGAGAAATCCTTTGTCCCCTCCACTGGAAGCAGCCCCAGACACAGGGCAATGGGAAAATGCTGACCAAGAAGGCCACAGACCCCCTCCTCTGCTGAAAACCCCACATAAAAACCCTGACCCGTTTCTTAATGGGGAGCCAGTAATGTTTCAGGCACACGCCCTTGCTTTGCTCTCTTTACCCAGCAAAGAAAAAAAAGCTTTTCCTTGCCCACTCAAAACTCTGTTCCTGTTATTTGGACTGGCATTGGGTTCAGAAGTCGAAAATTTGGTAACAATAAGTTACTGCTGAATTGAATTTCTTTTTCTACTCAACCAGAAAATAACCGGTTTTCAACACTCTACATTATGCTTATAGCTAGAAGAGAGCAACGTTGGAATTCTCAACAATATTTCAACCTAATTCTTTTAGAAGCACACTGGCTAGAGGGTATAGGGGATAGAAAGCTTCTCTTATTAAATATCACTAGGGAAAATTAATTAACATGTGGTTATATTTTTATAACATTTTGCTTTCACTAAAACTTACTTGAAATCCTCCAGGTTTAAAACTTTTTAAAATTTCCTAGGTGTTAATTATTTTAATACCTTTTATTTCAAAGTTCTCTAAAAATCATTGAGATAGATGAATTACGTTTACACAAATATCTACTGAAGTAAAGAACAGTATTTAGAAGATTTTTAAAATTATCTGTGAAAGACAATTCCTTTTCAAATACCTTCCTAAAATCTATTTTTCTGCAGATGATTAAGGACAAATGGACAATATAAGGGCGGTATAATGAAGTTGAATTATAGCTTTAGACTTCATTGCTTTTGTGCAGCACAGGTTTGAGTAGGACTGAAATGATTTGACTTAAAGAAATATATGTTGTATTAAAAATGATAAAATATCTTCAAGTAAGAAAGCTATTGATTGGTTTTATATTCCTCACACTAAATGTATCAATGAGAATTGATGTCAGCATCACAGCAGAGTGAGTTATTCCTTTGTCTCTCCCCTCTAATTTACAACCAATAGGAAATCTATTGACCAACAAAGAACTTTCTGCATAGCACACCTGTGAGATCTATACATCTGAAGGTAAGTGGACTGGACCTCCTGGAGGCTGTGTAACTAGGCGACCAAAGGCAGCAGCTCCTGAGACTGAAGGTTCCAGGATCTGCAGCCATGCCTAAGACTAGAGGCCCCAGGAACTGAGGTAACATCTGTGAACACAGGCCCCAGGAATCCAAGTAGTCCATGCTCCAGGAGGTGCCATAAATCACTGCAGACCAGTGATGGGAGACTCTTGGAACCACAAGATACCTGTGAACCACCCCTTTTACCCTTCCCTAGCAGTGGTGCCCCAAACAACAGCCCTTCTATCAGGAGGGGCTGCATCCAAGGTGTAGATACCCCTTGGCAGCAGTGGTGGTGCCAATGACCTGAGGTTTCAAAAGCACACCAGTGCTGGAGACCAGAGGCCTCAAGAGCAGCAACAGTTCCTGTAGCTCAGACCCCATCCCTCCCCAAGCAGTGGCAGGTGGGGACTGTAACCTGAGGCTTCAGGAAAGGCAGTGGTGCCCATGAACCAGCCCCCTTCCCTCTCCTGGCAGCAGCACCTTCAACACTGGCCTTCAAGCAGTGGGAGCTGCATTCAAGACCCCAATCTGCTGATAGCAGTGGTGCCTGTGATCTGAAATTCCAGGAAGTGGGTGAGCATGTGAGACCAGAGGCTGTAGAAGTCACAGTACAACTCAAAGCTCAGCCTCTAACCCTCCCTGACCAGTGGAAGGTGGTACCTGCCTGCTACTTAAGTTTTCAAGAGCCACAGCAGGGCCTGAAACCCAGCCTCAAGTGGTGACACCCTCAACACAGGTCTTACCAGCACCAAGGGCTGCATACAGTGGCAGTGGCAGTGACGCCTGTAAAACCAATGCCCCCCAGCAGTGGAGTTGCCTGAATCCCAAGATAACCTGGGAGCAGCAGCACAGGTAGCATACGATGGCAGCAATGCCCCAACCCATGGAGAGCCTGTGGAGAGCCAGGAGGGGAACATGCAACCTAGGTGACCCAGAAGCAGGAGAGATGCTCACACCCCGGTGACCCCAGTGGCAAAACCTGGGACTGCAGCAACATGGTAAGCAGCCAGGAGCCAACAATCTCAAGGGCACAAGCAACACAAGGAGGGCACTGATGACACCTCTGGCAGAGGTAGTGGAGGACAGAAAGCACAGGCTCTCAGTTACAATCAGAAGCAGCTCAAAATCAAAGTAAACTAAGCTGTGCCAAAATAAGAAAGGTGTTTGATACTATAAATGTACTGGAAGAGGAACAACTCATCAAGCATTATGAAGAGCTACAGTAACTTGGTAGCATGGTAGCACAAAGTGAAAATGAAGACTCTCCAGAAATCAAACAATGTCACAGACAATTGCAGTCTGACAGTGAATTCAAAACAGCTGTCATGAAGGAACTCAATTCAATGAGTGCAGGAATAAAATTAATGAACAGAAGGAGTACTTCACCAAAGAGATTGGAAATCTTAAAACAGAAAACAAAAATTATGAAGATGAAAAAACAATAAATAAGATGAAGAATAAAGTAGAAAGCACTAGAAAAAGAGCAGACCATATTGAAGAGAGAATCAGAGAGCTCAAAAATAGTAATCTATAAATGATTCAGGTGGGAGAGAACCAAGATTTTTAAAAAATGGAGAAATTCGAGGAGAAATATCCAATTCAATGAGGAAAAGCAACATAAGGATAATGGGTATCCCAGAAGGAGAAGAGAGGGAAAAAGACCAGAGAGTTTATTTCAAGAAATAATAGCTGAAAACTTCCAAACATGAAGAAAGAACTTAGTATAGGAGTATATGAAGCTAACAGAACACCTAACTATCTCAATGCAAAAAGACCTTTTCCAAGGCACATTATATTAAAAATATCAAAAGTTAATGACAAAGAAAAAATATTAAAGAGAGAAGAAAATAACTTACAAAGGAACCCCCATCAGGATATCAGCAGATTTCTCAGCAGAAACTCTCCATACTATGAGACAGTGGAATGATATACTCAAAATATTGAAAGATAAAAACTGTCAGTAAAGTTATCCTTCAGATATGAAAGAGAAATAAAGACTTTCCCAGACAAACAAAAGCTGAAGGAGCTCATTGCCACTACACCTGCCTTAAAAGAAATGTTGACAGGAACCCTCCTACCTGAAACCAAAAGGCAAAGGTATACAAAGCTTTGAGCAAGGTGATACAAAGACAGACAGAATCATACAATTGCATCTCTATATCAGAATAGGATAGTAAACACTTAATTATAATATAAAGGCTAAAGGGAAAGAAAGTATCAAAAATAACTACTATCATTTCAATACAGTAAAAATTCATAACATAAAAAAGGATAATTTGTGACAACAAAAACATAGAAGGGGAAAAGGAAAAGGATGAAAGCTGCATAAGCAAATGGAGATGAGATGCTATCAGTAGAAAAAGGACTATCTCACCTATGAGATCTTTTATAGAAACCTCATGGTAACCTCAAAACAAAAACTCAGAGCAGAGTCACAAAACAAAAAAGATAAAACTGAGAAACATAACACAGAAAAGCATCAAATTGAAATGGTAGACAAAAACATAGGGACAAAGAAACAACAGAAATACAGCACAACCAGAAAACAAAAGAAAAAAAGGCAATATTAAGTCCTCATATATCACCATAAATGTAAATGGACTGAATCAAAAGATAAGGAGTGGCTGGATGGAGTAAAAACCAGGACCCAGCAATACGCTGGCTCCAGGAGACCCATCTCAGCTCTAAAGACAAACACAGTCTCAGAGTGAAGGGATGGAAAATGATGCTCCAAACAAATGGCAACCAAAAAAAAGCAGGTGTAGCCATACTTATATAATACAAAATAGATTTTTGGCCAAAATATAACAAGGACAAAGATGGAAATTATATAATGATAAAGGGACATTCCACCAAGAAGATATAACACACACACACACATATATATATATATATATATATATATGCAGCTAACATAGAAGCAGAAAAGTATATAAAGAAACTATTAACATGCTTAAAGGGACAAATTGACAGCAACACAATAATAGTAGAGGACTATAATACCCCACTAACATGAATGGATAGAGCAACCAGACAGAGAATCAACAAGGAAACATTGGCCTTAAATGAAATATTAGAACAGATGGACTTAATAGATAGATAGATATATAGATATAGATATAGATATATGTAACATTACATCCAAAAGCAGCAGAATACACATTCTTCTCAATGCAAATGTAACATTCTCAAAGACAGACTGTATCTTGAGGAAAAAATCAAGTATCAATAAATTTAAGAAAACAAATCATTTAAAGCATCTTTTCCAGTCACAATGGTAGGAAACCAGAAATCAACTAGAAGGAGAAAGCTGGAAAAGTCACAAATATTTGGAAACTAAATAACACATTAGTGAACAACGATTAGATCAATGAAGAAATCAAAGGAAAAATTGAAAAATACTGAAGCTAGTGGAAAGAAAAACAAAACATATGAAAACCTATGAGAGGCAGCAAAAGTGCTACTAAGAGGGAAGTATGTAGCAATACAGACGTACCTCAGAAAACAAGAAAAATCTCAAAAAAACAGTCTAACACTACACCTAAAAGAATTAGAAGAAAAAGTACAAACTAAGCCCAAAGTCAATAGAAGGAAGGAAATCATACAATTCAGAGCAGAAATAAATGAAATAGACACTAAAAAGACAATAGAAAAGATCAATGAAACTAAGAGATGTTTCTTTGTAAACAAACAAAATGGACAAACTATTAGCTAGACTCACCAAAAAAAAGAGAGACAAGGCTGAAATAAATAAAATCAGAAGTGAAAGAGGAGAAATTACAATGGATACCACAGAAATACAAAGGATTATAAAAGAATACTATAAAAAGCTATATGCCAACAAATTGAGTAACCTAGAAGAAATGAAGGAATTCTTAGACTCATACAACTTCCTAAAATTAAATTAAGAAGAAACAGAAAATCTAAATAGACCAATGGCAAACAAAGAGATTCAACCAGTAATCAAAAACCTTCCAAAAAACAAAAGTCCAGGACCAGACGACCTCTCTGGTGAATTCTACCAAACATTCAAAGAAGATTTATAACTATACCTCTCAAACTCTACCACAAGATTGAAGAGGACAGGTAACTTCCCAACTCATTTTGCAAGCCCAACACTACCCTGATACCAAAACCACACAAGGACCATACAAAGAAAGGAAAATTACAGACCAATAGCATTGATGAACATAGATGCAATGCTCCTCAACAAAATATTAGTAAATTGAATACAATAATAGATTAAAAGGATCATACACCACAATCAAGTGGGATTTATTCCAGGGACATAAAGATGATTCAACATCTGCAAATCAATCAATGTGATACACCATATTCACAAAATGAAGAATAAAAATCATATGATCATCTCAATAGACGCAGAAAAAGCATTTGACTAGATTCAATATCCACATCTGATATAACTCTCAATACAATGAGTACAGAAGGAAAGTATCTCAACATAATAAAGTCCATATATGACAAACCCATAGCCAACATCATACTCAATAGTGAAAAACTGAAAGCTACTCCTCTAAGAACAGAAATAAGACAAGGATGATCACTCTCACCACTCTTATTCAACACGGTATTGGAAGTTCTAGCCAGAGCAATCAGGCAAGAAAAAGAAATGAAAGGGATCCAAATTGGAAAGGAAGAAATAAAACTGTCACTATTTGTGGATGACAAAAATTATATTTATAGAAAACCCTAAAGAATCAACCAAAAAACTATTAGAAATAATCAACAAATACAGTAAAGTTTCAGGGTACAAAGTCAACATACACAAATCAGTCACATTTCTATACACTAGCAATGAACTAGCAGAAAGAGAAATCAAGAAGATAATCCCATTTACAATTGCAACAAAAAGAATAAAACACCTAGGAGTAAATTTAACCAAGGAGGTGAAAGACCTATGCACTGAAAACTATAAGACATTGTTGAAAGAAATTGAAGACATAAAGAAATGGAAAGATAGTCCATGCTCGTGGATTGGAAGAATTAACATAGTTAAAATGTCCATATTACCTAAAGCAATTACACATTTAATGAAATCTCAATGAGAATCCCAATGACATTCTTCACAGAAATAGGTTAAAGAATCCTAAAATTTATATGGAACAACAAAAGACCCCAAATGGCCAAAACAATGCTGAGAAAAAAGAACAAAACTGGAGATATCACAGTTCCTAATTTCAAAATACACTACAAAGCTATAGTAACCAAAACAGCATGGTACTGGCACAAAAACAGATACACAGATCAATGGAACAGAATTGAGAACCCAGAAAAATACCCACACTTTTATGGACAGCTAATTTTCAACAAAGGATCCAAAAGCATATAGTAGAGAAAGGAAAGTCTCTTCAATAATTGGCGTTAGGAAAATTGGACAGCCACATTCAGAAGAATGAAAGTAGGCCACTGTCTTATACCATAACCCAAAATTAACTCAAAATAGATTAAAGACTTGAATGTAAGACCTAAAACCTTAAAACTTCTGGAAACAAACAGAGGCAGTATGCTCTTTAACATTGGTCTCAACAGTATATTTTGAATACCGTGTTAGCTCAGGCAAAGAAAAAAAAAGAAAAAAGAAACAAATGGGACTACATCAAACTAAACAGCTTCTGCACAGAAAAAAGAAAAACAAGAAAAAACAAAAAGACAACCTACAAATTGGGGGATGATATTTGACAATCATATATCTAATAAGGTGTTAATATCCAAAATATATAAAGAACTCATACAACTCAACAACAAAATAACAAACAACCCAATTAAAAAATGGGCAGATTGTCTGAACAGGCAGTTTTCCAAAGAAGGTATACAGATGGCCTCACTAATTATTAGGGAAATGCAAATCAAAACTACAATGAGATACTACCTCACTCTTGCCAGAATGGCTGTAATTACCAGACAAGAAATAACAAGTGTTGGAGAGGATGTGGAGAAAGGTACGCCCTCATACACTGCTCGTGGGAATGCAAACTGGTATAGCCACTGTGGAAGACAGTATGAAGATTTCTCAAAAGACAAAAAACAGAAATATCATATGATCCAGCTATTCCACCACTGGGTATTTATCCAGAGAATATGAAATTAACAATTCAGAAAGATTTACACACCGCTATGTTCATTGCAGGATTATTCACAATAGCCAAGACATGGAAGCAACCCAAATGCCCATCAATGGATGAATGGATAAAGGAGATGAGGTATATATAAACAATGGGATACTACTCAGCCATAAAAAACTTGTCCCATTTGCAACAACATGGATGGACATTTAGAGTATTATGCTAAGCAAAATAAGCCAGACAGAGAAAGATAAATACTGTATGATTTCACTCACAGGTGGAAGATAAACAAACAAATACATAGGTAAGGAGAATAGGTTAGTGGTTACCAGAAGAGAAGGGGGAGGGACAGGACAAAAGGGGTGAAGAGGCACAGGTGTCTGGTGACAGATGGCAACTAGACTTTTGGTGGTGAATGTGATGCAGTCTATACAGAAGTTGAAATATAATGATGTACAGCTGAAGTTTATATAATGTTATAAACCAATGTGACTTTACAAAAAGAAGGAAAAAAATAAATAGAAGTATCAAAGTTTAAGGAATGATAAAATGTAATTATTATTTCACAACTTTTGTCATATTCCAAAACTAAAAAATATTAAAACATAATTCAGAGTATACTGAAGTAATTCAAAGCAAAACAATAGTAACATATTGAAATCTTAAATAAACTGTTTTTGTTATTATTTCACACGTGGTTAAAATGAATAAAGGCACTGATAAGGACAAACCAGTGAGCAAAGATTTTAACAAAAATCAAAGGACAGTTCTAGTTTCAGCATTGAGATAGTACTGAGGAAGAGGTGATGAGACAGCATCTGAAGATCAGACATAATTTCCTGGCTTCGAACTCTGTCACTCTCTACAACATAAAGACAGTTTGTTTTTGTTTTTATTTTGAAGTAAATCTCAATAAAGCTATTTTTTTCTCATGCATGTTTTTGTTTTGTTTTGCTAGGAAAGATATGCCCTGAGCTAACATCTGTGGCCAATCTTCCTCCTTTTCTTTTTTCCCTCTCCAAAGCCCCAGTCCATAGTTGTACATTCTCGTTGTAAGTCTTTCTAGTTCTTCTGTATGAGCTGCTGCCACAGCATGGCTACTGACAGAGAGGAGTGGTGTGGTTCTGCACCTGGGAACTGAACCCTGGATGCCAAAGTGGAGCATTTTAACTGCTAGGCCATCAGGGCTGGCTTTTTCTTTGTTTTTTTTAAACGAAATTCTTTGAAACAGAGGGTGAATACAGACTGGTGTTCTAGACTCTGCTCAGACAAGATTATCAATTCAGATCATAAAGACACATTAGAGCGAGAGTAAGAGAGAAGTGGCTTAGGAAATCTAAAGGGAAATTACCTTATTTTCAATACTGAGTCCATATTTTAACAATGGAATATGTGAGATGTACAAAAAGACAGAAGACGGGAAGAAGAGGGATGGAAAAGAAAAGAAAGAAAACAATGTAATTTTGTTTGTGTGTGAGGAAGATTGGCCCTGAGCTAACATCTGTTGCCAATCTTCCTCTTTTTGCTTCAGGAAGATTGTTCCTGAGCTAACATCTGTGCCAGTCTTCCTCTATTTTAGGTATGGGACGCCATCATAGCATGGCTTGATGAGTGGTGTGTAGGTCCATGCCTGGGATCCAAACCCACGAACTCCAGGCTGCCGAAGCAGAGCATGCAAACTTACCACTGTGCCACCAGGCTGGCCCCCAAAATGCATTTTTATTGAGCACATTTATTTATGAGGCAAATGATTTGCTGGATGCTTTTTGTATGCCGCCTTATACTGTTTCAAACGCCTCTGCCTCTGGGAAGGCTGTCTGTGCCCAAACAAGACCTTCATCCATGT
The DNA here is from genome assembly GCF_021613505.1 of Equus quagga. NCBI lineage: Eukaryota > Metazoa > Chordata > Mammalia > Perissodactyla > Equidae > Equus > Equus quagga. The sequence goes on from NC_060275.1 coordinate 7,682,473, forward strand.
TTCCGCCTCTTCTTGGCACATGGCCTCTTATCCTTGAAGACAGATTGTTTCTCGTTTATTCCTTAACATCATCTAAGCACTCATTGTTATGGGCTGAATTGTGTCCCCTAAAAATCATATATTGGAGTCCCTTATTACCTCAGACTGTGTTCTTATTTGGAAATACAGTCTTCTCAGAGGTAATAAAGTTAAAATGAGGTTGTTGTGATGGGTCCTAAACCCAATGTGACTGCTATCCTCATAAAAGGGAGAAATTTAGACAAGAGCACACACACAGAGAGAACATGATGCAAACATGAACCGCAGACTGAGGTGATAATTCTGCAAGCCAAGGGATGCCAAACCTCCCCAGAAACCACCAGGGGCTAGTAGAAAGCTGCAACAGACTCCCCTCCCAGTTCCTGGAAGGAACAAACTCTGCTGACACCTCGACCTGGGGCTTCTATCTGCCACAACTGTGAGACCATAAATTTCTGTGGTTGAAGCCACTTAGTTACAGCAGCCCTAGGAAACTAATGCTCTCATCAAATACTTGTATAAGTTAGTTGAGAAAAAGCAGTCTTCACAATAAGTGTATTAGACTCACATTATTGACCCCATTGTTCAGAGAGAATAAAGTTGATCTTCAGTGATTTTAAGAAATGTGTATGTGGTCAAGAAATCCAGAAGTCTTAGAGCAGTGATGTCATCTAAGATTTATATAATTCTGGAGATGATGCCTTTACCAACACACAGCTCTTCTTCAAACACCAATGTCAAACCATCAGAATAATGATGACAATGGAAGTGAAGACTTGTATTAAGCAAAATATTTCAGAAAAGATGGAGTTTTAGATGCTATCAGAGCATGTTGGGAGCTGGATATAACACTTGGACTGTTTTCTTAAAGAGAACTCCATTAGGTTATATATAGGAATCACAGTGACATGAACGGCCAAAAATTACAGGAGATAATGCGACAGGTAACATGAATAAATCTGAATTAGTTTCATTGTGGGACATTATTTGCCTCATATAAAGATCAACAGTTGACTCATAGTATAATTCTAATAAAAAATATTCAATTTAAAAATGTGCTCTGAAAGATAATTGAGAAAGATCTAAAATTATTTAAATATATAATTTTCAATTGAAATATCAAACAAAATTAGTTTACAAAAATTAAATACTGACATACATGTAAGACCCTAGACATTTAAGGGAAAATAGTTAAAGCAACAAATATGTTAATGTATTAGAAAATTTATTCCAATGCCTTTTGCCTTAACATATTGTTGATTAAACAAGCGATCATTTTTCTACAAAGTTAAAACACTTTTTATATCATCATCCTGTTCTGATTTTAAACTATATAGGGGTTTGTCTCTCATTCTTCAATAGAGATAGCTCTCATTTCTGAAATGATATAAATGAAAATGCTTCAGAAACTATACAATCCTTTGAAAATATTACGTATTATTTGTAAAATCAAATCTTATTCTCTTCCCATAATATTTCTACAGCAAGTCACTCATCGACCTAATAACCCATGCACAAAATCTCAGAATTTTTGTTTATTCCGTACATTCAGTTAGTTAGAAATCCCCACTTATTCTTCCTTCACACTTTCTACATTATATATCATCAACCACTTTTTTTTAAACCCTAAAAGGAAGAACTTCCTTTGCCTTGTATGAGACTGTTATATTCTTTTTAAATATATTATGTGCGCCCCACGTTCCTTCTCGCACTCACCTGTTCTTTCCTTTCTACCTGATTAAACTTCCTAAACAAAGTTTGTCCGTCTTCTTCTGCTCAACAGTTTTCAGTGAGTCTCATAGTTCTTCAGGAGAAAATTTAAAAACCTTTGCATTTTAAGATTCACCACAATTTACACAAATCACGACTATAGTCTTAGTTCCCAGTAATGAGCAATTTCAAAAAATCCAATTCATCTAATCACTATCCCAAAAATAAACATTACATTTCTAACCTCTGTGATTTTGTGCCCATCATCACCTAGAATATACTTGGAAATTTCTATCATTTCATTTCTAATAATGCAAAATATGGGAGCAGAATAAATATTAACTGAAAAAAGAAAACATCAGACTGTAAACCTGAAATAGGGATTAGCTCATAGTTGTAGCTTTATAAATATTTGTTAAGTGAATGAAGAAATCTGTAAAAAATATATATACATGATACATCCATAATTGCTAGTTGATTCTGAAAATCACATTACTAGAGAACTAATGATATTGATAAAACTTACAATAATGGCATTCTATAATTAAACTGTAGACTTAAATAGGAAAAATAACAGAAATTATATATTATGTAGTTTTGTTTTGAACTAACCTATATTAGAACAAAACTTGTTGAAATATTAAAAGTGGTTCCGTCTAGAAGGTGAAAATATGGGTAATATCAATTTTATTTATTTTAAAATTAATTTTAAGTAAAATAAATCACTATTATAACCTACAGAAAAATATTATTTAAAAAATATGTCCTCCATTTAGATCTAGTGAAATTCTACTCTATGTACTAATCTTTTCCAAAGTACTCTGTCCAGAAATAATTTTTTCCTCAAATTCTTTTTTACCAAAGGATACAATTATAAGGACATTTAGATAGCATTTCACATAGAAATATATAATATACGTATAAAAAAAGTATATTTTTTAGAGTGAATTCTTTTGGAAGAAATGTCTAATACTTTTTGAATGGCCCATCAAATGCAACTCAGTGGTTCTCTTTCTTCCTTAATAAATATCTGTTGATGCTAATAATTAAATCATGTTTTATTTTATACTTTAAAAATGCATTCAGAATTTTGGGGCCAGCCCAGTGACGTAGTGGTCGCGTTTGTGAACTCTGCTCCGGTGGCCTGGGGTTTGCGGTCTGGATCCTGGGTGCAGATGCACACACTGTTCATCAAGTCATTCTGTGGCAGCATCTCACAGAAAATACAGAGGAAGAATAGCATAGACGTTAGCTCAGTGACAATCTTCCTCAACCAAAAAGAGGAAGATTGGCAACAGACGTTAGCTCAGGGCCAAACTCCCTCATCAAAAAAAAAAAAAAAAAAAAGTATTCAAAATTTTAAAATAAATTAATTTGTTTATTAAATATAATAGAATAATTTTAGTATGGGCTCTGGAATTAAAGATCAATGCTAATCATATTTAAAATGCAGATATTGATATAATGCAGTGTGTTGTGTTTTTCAGAATGTTGGGTTCACCATGCAGTTCTATGATTCTATTAGAAGAGATTCTCTGGTAAAATAAATGAAATAAATCTGAATTCTCTATCCTCTTCTTTATTTTTTGTTTAATTCTGGATTCCCTGAACTTCCCGGATAATAGAATCTCTTTTGTGAGTAGCACCTGTAATTATCCTATAAAAATAGTGGTCCGAGGTCCTTCCTAATTAGAAAAACTCCAGTGAGTCTGTACCTTATCTGAACTAGAAGAAAAAGGAAATAGTGACATAATTAATATATGATTGCAAATATTGAAAACTGAAAGATTCGCATCATATATTGATATATGTATTGTCTATCTAATACCTAAAAACGTAAACGTACTAAACTCTGTGCCAAAGTATGCTGTGCACTATGCATATAGAAGAGCATTTTTAATATATAGTCTCTGTTCAAAATATCAGTTTCCGTAGTCGCAAAATAATGAATAGTAGAAAAATCCCACTTAGAAACACTGATTAGAATTTATGTTTTGACTAACTCACATAGTATATGAAATTCCACGGAAATATCTGTCTAAATATATTTTTTAAGACCTCAAAAATACAGAGTTGGGAATTTACATTGAAGTTTGACTTGTGCTGTATGTATACTTTAAATATTAGATCTATTTCAGGAGCGAGCTGATCAGAATTTCCAGTTATACTCATTCATTCACTTTTAATAATCTGAAAAGTAATATATCTGGGTTTTTGAGGATAATGCCATCAGACAATTTATTGTGGTATTGAAATTAAGTTATGGAAAGAAAGATTATGCAATGATAGCATAAGCATAAACAAATACACAATCATTTACAATTGTATTATTTAGCAATGGCTATGGAGGCATAAGGTTGATTTTTAAATATTAGCAATTAATGGTAATAATTTTGTCTGTTTTGTGCATTGAACTTTTCAAATTCACTTTCTGTGCTCTGCTATGTTTAGAAATGAAGACAAAATAAATAAGAGGGTTATCTTTGGACTATCAGAAGAAAACAATTTGTGGAACATTTTCAAAGAAATAGAAATTTCTGAAAATTGTCTCCACTCTTGATTACGCATTTTGATAGTCATTTCAATATCATGGTGATTATCAGAACATAGAACTATTATATATTTCTTTGACATGTTCAGCTCTGAAAAATACTATTTCTAGCAAATTATACTGTAGAATATGACAATCTACAGAATAGACACAAACACTAAACTAGTAATTCGAGTTGCCAAATTTCCTGTAGCGTGTTGATTTAAAAAAGGAAATATATACATATAATATGAGATGCACATACTGTTAAACACACAGACAATGGAAGATGTAGGATTGAACTCAGAGCGATAATTCATGGGAAAGGAAGTTCCCAATAATTTTCAGGAGCAATCATAAAGAAAGGAGCAAAATAATTTGCTTCAGCTCTTAAAAAATAGCACATATAATAATCTCAACACAAGAAATTAAATAGCTTGTATTTTATCACTAGAACTTTGTGGAGAGTATGTACAAATGGCATATTACAATAAAAGGCAAATTTCATTTAAAAATCAAATAGAAAGATGAAGTTGATTCACAAGTTGAAAAGATATAAACCAATATAGAAATATGTGAAACAGAGTATAAATAAATGAGGGAAATGAAAATATATAATTATTAGACAATATCTCATAGGTCCTCTCAGGGATGCTATTACTAGGAACAATTCTGTCTGTCTTCTCTGGTCGTGTTTGGCCCATGCTTCTGGTTCCCGATATTAACATTTTGTCTCTTGGCAATAGGCATAGGGCTCTGTGCTTCAAACTAAATGCTCAGCAATAGTAACTGCTCTGAACCTTGGCTTCATCCAGTGATGAGGCTTTAAAATGGGACTGTTCATAATCACATCAGGTAGGGAATACAGAACAGGAGAGGTTTGCGAGAAGGCTGAGACTTCATGTTCCCCTCATCTTGGAATTTTTCTCCATTGACGTTATCTTCTCTATTGTTTTGTACTTCCTCTTTTTTTTTTTTTTTTTTTTTTCTGCTAAACTCAGCTTCAGCATGGGATAGAGAATTTGGCTCTTGTAATTTCACAAGATGCACAATAATCTGAATCTCATGGCTCATAGATTACTGGTCTAGGGAGATTTATCCTCTCTTAAGAAAACTGTACAAAGCCATGCACTGAATAGCGACATTTCAGTCAACAATGGACCACATATAAGGTGGTGGTCCCATAAAATTAGCACCATATAGCTTAGACGTGTAATAGGCTATACTACCTAGGTTTGTGTTAGTACACTCGATGATGTTCGCACAGTGCTGAAATTGCCTAACGATACATTTCTCAGAACACATCCCCGTCGTTAAGTGATGCATGACTGTATGCAATCACTTTGCTCTCTCAAAGAGTCAAACTTAAACTGAAGTGTTTTTGCTTCCTTGCACAGTGGAAGGAATGACTCAAGATTTAGTTAACATACTACAACATCATCTTATTTTTCTATCTCTGCTCCTAAAGCTCTCGCCTCCAGTTCGCTCTTGATCTGAGTTCCAAAACACAGCAGGAGAGGGCTTAATTAGCTGCTTTCGTTCCCATAACAAGGATTGACGGCATCCTTGCTGGGAATGAAGGAGCTTTACTCTTACCTCAGGGAAGTCAATATTTTGTGGCCTTTCATTTGCAATATACTATAGTCTGGTACCAGTTTCTATGTCAATATTTCAACTAATAGACACCCAGTTCAAATAAACCTAAGTAAAACTTTAAATTTACTGACATACATGTCTGGGGAGTCCAGGGATTCTTATGTCTTCAGAGATTATTCAATTACGTAATTAGTACTTTCTTACATTCTTTTACACATCTCCCTGTGGGATGGGGCAAGAACGACCACATTCGGCCTGACATTTCCACAGTGAATAATTGAGCTTAACTCTTCCTTTCATTGCCCAAATATCAACCCCAGTTAAGAGTTCTAATTGACTCTACTTGAATAACATGCCTATTACTTGAGCCATTCATTTAGCCAAAGGAATTAAATACTATGTTCAAACAAGACCAGGTCACTTGTCCACATTTGTGAAATATTGGGGAGAAGTGAGTGATTAATTAACCATTACGATGGTTAATTGTACACATCAACTTTACTACGGCCATGGTACTCAGATATTTGGCCAAACTGTCTGAATGTTGCTGTAGAGGTATTTTTGATGAGATTATTATTTATACAAGTAGACTTTGAGTAAAGCATATTACCCTCTATAATGTAGGTGGGCCTCACCCAATCAGTTGAAGACCTTGAAAGAAAAATGATGGAGGTCCCTGAAGAAGAGGGAATTCTGCCAGCAGATCACCTTCGGACTCAAGCTGCAACATTAACTTTTCCCTAGGTCTGTGGCCTGCCCACCTTGCTGATTTTGGACTTGCCAACCTCCACAATCATGTGAGCCAATTCCTTAAAATCTTTCTTTCTCTCTCTCTATGTATATACGTAGATAGATAGATATACATAGATATCTCTATATTGCAGAATTTACATATTTATTATATTATTATTACATATTATTCCTATTAGTTCTGTTTCTCTGAAGAACCCTAATATAGGCAATATGATTGGTAGGCCCCCAGATATACATGTCTATGGCGGTGAGGACAGTCTGTATTTGAAAAGATGCTGAGGAGAATAAAACAATAGATGTCCTCTGCAATATCCCAAGTACTGACCTAAACACGGCAGGTGATAAGAAAAAGGGGGGAAATAACATGTTCCCTCAAAAATTTTACAATTTTAGACAAGACAAAATAACCATGAATGTACTAAATACAAATTAGATTAAAACCGAAGTTTATTTTTAAACAAACGGCATATAAAATAGTGATAAAAATGCAGTAAAATAAACTAGACGAGAAATGAGGAAATTTCAATGGATTCAAAAGAAAGAGAAGTAACAAATATTTTCATGCATGAAAGGATATTTCAGTTGAATCTTGAAGAAAAGGTAGAATTTTAATAGGCAGATGTGAGAGACAAAATTTGTTTCAGATACAAGTCATAACACAAGGATGGGAATGGGGAAAATATCACATGAAACATTCAGGAAAATGTTTAGTGAAAATATGCTTTAATTTCCAAGAAAAAAACATGTGTTGAGTTTGACCTTTAACAAAATAAGCAAATACACATATTATTTCAAGAAGTTATTATATATATATGTGTATACTAAAAATTATGAATAAAGTGCTGATTTTTAAATATATCTAGATACATACAGATGCAAAAATATAGGTATGTGTATCTGTGAGTTAATGTACATACATGTATTTCTTAGCTCTGTCTGCTGAGAGGATCAGAAGCAATGATACCCTAGTAACCATAGCGTACTTACCACCTAGATGTTGGTCTGTAACATTGTTCACGTTCAAAGACACAGGGATCTTTGGAGCAGTGATCAACTCCAGTGGTAGAGCATGGAAAATACAACATGAGCCTGTAACATCATTTCGTGGTGCTAGGAAGTAAGGCAACACTAAAAAAGTGTGGGCCAGGCTTGGTAAAAGAACACAGGAGCCAAACTGAAGGAGTTTCTAACGGCCAGAGTTAGAACAATTTGAGAAACAAGGTAGATAACTAATATCCATTCTGATATAAACAAATCTTTGGATAGATAAATAAGAGACAGCTCTTCTTAATTGGAAGGTGAATTCCAACTAAAAGAAGTGGGAAATAGAGAATCATCATCAGGTAAAAATACCACAATATTGTGACTGCTCCAGACAAGGTACATCCATTATGCCAAAGTTAGTGGGTAAAAGTTTGTAGAAAAATAAGATGTTCATAGTCTCAAAGAATCTCCTCCAAGAAACTCATCAATTATACAGGGATATATGGTATTTTTATGGTGAAGAAACCCAGTAGACACCCAGTTAAGTAAATCACAATTAATGAGACATATGCACGTCATTAATCCCCTGATATGATGCATTGAGGAACAACAGCGTTTCTGTGATATTCTTGCAAAATTTGCATAAACTTAACTCTGATCCTGAGAAGACACTAGACAAAGCTAAAGTAAGGGACAGTCTACAAAATGAATGGCATTCAATGTCAGGGTCATGGAAGACAGAGAAACGGTCATAGGCTGGAGACGGCTAAGGAGAAATGACAACTATATGCAATATGGCATCTTCAGTGGACTCCTAGGACATCGAGAGAATAATTGAAAAACATCACTGAAATTAGAATGAAGTCTACACTACAGTAAATGAAAATGTACCAATGTTAAAGTCCTTTTCTTGATCATTGTACTGTGGTTCTATAAAATAATATCATTGGGGAGTAAGATGTGGACATAAGGCAGCTTTCCATATTGTTTCTGCAACTTTTCCCTAAGTCTAAAATTAGTTTGAAATAAAAAGTTTTTAAAAAGTATATGTGTATACACACATGTGCATTCATGTAAATCGTTTGCTTTTTACTGTCCTATAGTCTCTAGACATGGTTTGAAAGTTCCTAAAGAGGGAATGTCCTTGTTGCCTCCATTCCCTGAATTATAAGTCCTACCCATGACAACCTCATATTATGCCTAATTACATAAAATTACAGTATCATTTCAGTAGTCTAAGAATTAAAAATATATATCACCTAGTACAGTGAGACAAAGATCTTACTGACACAAATAGTGAAAGCTTTTCCATTTTATTCAAAAGCACAATCAGTAATAAAGTCATTGCTGAAGAAAGCTTCCTCATGCACATGTTTTCTTCATTGTCATCGACACATGCCTAAACAACTCAAAATATTTAAATGTATGGAGATTTTATCTAGAAAAGCTTCCCAGGAAGGATGCATATTGGCTACAAATAAGATATTTTCAAAACTAATTTATGTTGCATTGTGTTATGCAAACACGTTGATACAAGCACACTTGAGTGGACGCTGATAAGAGGCTAAACAGAAACAAAAGCAACAGTTAGGAAAAGAGAATAAGTCTTTTTAATCTCATTTGATGAAAATTTTGGATACTCCTATCTAGAAAATTGCCCCTACACACAAATATGTAACATTTAGAGGAGTTCACATCATTGGGTTTAGAGTAAGTGATGCAAGTTTAGTGATGAAATCAGCAGTACTGAAAATGCAGAGGACTTTGGGATTTCCAGACTTAACTTATGCCTACATGAGCGTTTTGCGTGACCATTTTTATTAAATTACAAATCAATCAAGGTAAATGAAATCAGGGGTCAAATTATATATTTAATTAAACTGATCAATTATTTGACTATATTAAAAGTTTGATCAAGTCAAATGAATTATGAATGCACTAATAAACTTTTTCAAAAACACATTTTAATATTTGTTAAGTACGATATAAATAAATCTTCCACAATTGCATTCACAGTCCCCGAAACTCAGTTCTTCTAAGTGTCATTAGATTTCCATGATTATGATTTCCATAATTAAAGCCATAACTTAGCATTAAGGGTAAAATGACACTCTGTATGTGATTTTCTTTAAACCACTTTATGAAAAGAAAGATGTGGGTAGGAAGAAACATTGATAATGGTTGAATCTTGGTGATGGGATAGTTAGAAGGTCCTTTAACTCTTTGCCCCCTCCCTTTCTCACTAGTCTTATCTCTTGCTAGTGTAGGGGAGGAAGACATTTCCTCTTCCCAAATGGGGGTTCGTCTGGCCGGAGAACAAATTAAATTCACATGAGACAGAATAGCAAGAGAAAATTAAACAAAGCTTTATGAGGAACCATGGCCCGGGGCCTTTCTTCCCCAAGGAAGAAAGGGAACCAAAGAAGTGGGGTGCACATAGTGGTTATATACCCCCAAACGGGGTGTTTCACATGTGATTGAAATGTCCCTCCCACAATAGTCACAAGATTGCCCTGTCGGCACAGTGCTTGATGGACACAGCAGGTAGTGGTCTGCTATCTCGGTGGGCATAGCAGGAGGCAAGTCTATTGTCTGGAGCTGGGCGGTCACAGGTGAGCGCAGCAATCAGTTCCTTCCCTAAGGAAAGATGCTTAATCCTTAAAGAAATGCCAGCGTTGGGAGGGGGAGGGAAGTCAGTTACAGGAGGTTACCAGACAAGCACAATAAAATGCAGATTTAAGTCCTTGCCTTTGGTATTGATTAAAAGTTTCTAGAGAGAAGGTCATCTCCTTTCGTCTTCCTGGTACAGAGAGGGAGGCACCTTTTACAGATAAAGATTTACCTTACAAATGTAAAGGTGTCCTAACAAAGGGCAAGTTCCATTCCTCAGAGCCTCCTTCCCTGTCCCAGTTTATCAAAAGCAATCAGCCTCAAATAATCCTGATGCTAAAGAGACATACCTTGGGGTGGCCAATTTCAGGTCCCCACACTAGTCTTTGTCTTACTCTAGCATTACTAAACAGCTTGAGGTTTCCCGGCAATAGATTATTTTTCATGCCTCTTTGCATATGCTGGTCCCTCTTTTAGGAATTTTTTTTTTTTTGTAATACTACTCAATTCAATTCCCTCCAAACTGTTCTTCCCTGGCTGGCCACTTTGATACCTTTCGACTCAGCTCAGGTATATATTCCTCTCTGTCAATAGAACAAATCTTTCCCACAAGATTCACTCTTTTATATGCAAAATATCTGTCAGAATGTTTACCCACAAGGACCTGGCAATGTGCATCTTTGTGCTAGCTCTGGCTATGAACAGTCAAATACAGAATCTTGTTCTCATGCCCATCTGTAGTTAGATTGGACATCTCTCTTTCAGGTTGTGGATTTGTAGTAGGCTGGAACAGCTCTGTTCCATCTATTTCATTCTGTGGCCCTGGCTAGAGGAGCAAGGGCTACCTAGATAGCATGCTCCTTGTGGCAGAGATCAGAAGCTTCCAAAGGCATGAGTGGGAATGCAGACGCCTGTAAATTCATGAAAGTGGCACAACGCTATTTCTACACACATTTCATTGAACTATGGCAGTCAAGTGGCCAAGCTAAAAATCAATGGATAAGAGAAACATATCCTGTCAATGGACGTGGGTGGTGGGGCAGGGGAGTCAACTGCTTACAGCTGATCTTACTGCTTACAGATTATCTATCACAATCAATGGCTGGGATAGTCTTTGGTGCATTGTAGGTGTTTAATACATTTTAATGTGCCTAATTGCTCTTAATAAAACATTTCAATGGTTTACCATTTTTAAAATCCTATCAAGTAAATAGATTAAAAGCAGAGTCAAATATACCTCAGTCATTAACATAGAGTTTTACCACCTTGCCTGCAAGTTCTCTGCTTATTTAGCTGCCTCCTTCACTCCACCATGATGTCTTGTCTCATTAGTATCCTTACCCCTTGGTAGTGGGCTTGACATCTGGGAAGTGAACACTAAATGTTCATTGAATAAAGAATAAAGGAACATCAGTTAGAGAGTAAAAGAGGCCAGAAAGCGATCAAAGCAAAGCTAAGGCAAAACAAAGCAAGCTGCTCATGTGCCAAGAGCATCTCTCCTTGTTGAGCTCATAATTGGTGCTTCAGCATTTACTAGAATTTGTTCTTCCCTTTGAAGTGATAGCCAAAAACTTTCGATTTAACCAGTTGCTATCATGAGTATAATTCATCGTAAGGTAAGCACCTAAATTTGCTTTAGCTTGCTAATTTTTAAGTCATATAGGATGTATGATGCAAATGCAAATTGAGCAAGATTAATTTAGGTTTGAAGTCCCTAGAACCACAGAATAATGAATAATGAAATATTTACAGCTCAATGAGTTTAGACTTAATCTAATCTCGCTAGCTGAATTAGGATGCAAAAAAGCAAATTAAAAGTAATACTAATAACAGAGACTCAATAATATAATTGGCCATAATCATGTACCTATGAAGGTGCAGAGTCAGAAACGGACCTTAGCTGTCCTGTTTTGGTTTCAGCATTCTTTGCATTTCCCTCCTCTTCCCCCGTATTTGCAATTAGTTTTACTATAAAAATATTATAAATATTAATATATTCATATCATATAAAAATACTAATCTCTTTGATATGCATTTCTCAATTAGGGCATTACATTTGTGAAGAGATTTATGCATAATTATGGACAGACCTTGAAAACGTTATATAAAGCAAAAGAAGAACCGAAAAAGGGAAAACTAATATGTGATTGCATTTATATAAAGGTAGAAGGCAGGGATTCCAGGAGTGGTGACTTCTGCTGAAGGGGGGAAATGATTGCGGGAGGATGGAGGGGGACAGGGGTTGGGGGGCCGTGGGAGATACTGTTCATTTACTACTTCTTCCACTAGGCAGTTTTCACACAGACCTATCCTCTGTATAGACTGTTTTTTTACATCCCTGCTACCAGTTTTCCTCACTGAACATGCTCAAGTGTATTTTCAGGTTCTATGATGCTGGTGTTCTCTAAATCTTTTGGCATTGCTCTCCAGTTTGTTTTTCCTGGAAGTCCTAGTTCCCTAATTCACAGTGCAATCTGATCTCAGGGTCTTTTCTCTTGATGTCAGTGCCTGTGTTGCAGATTTCTGGGGAGATATCTTTTACTGTGCCATCCTTTACAAAGATGATGTTGCCAAGGATGACATCCTCCATTCTCTTCTGTTCTTATGCACTTTTCCTGGACACTTCCACGAGGCACAATGCTCCAGTGACAAATGCCTTACCATAATGCCTTTTTTTGTACTACAAAGGGAATAAAGGCATTATAGAAAATCAAATAATCATAAAAAGAAAATGCATCTCCCTCCCTTCTCCCGCTATGCGTACACACGTACAGAAACGCAGAGATCAAAGAAAGAAGCAAAAGGAAGGCACAGAAGAAGGAAAGAAACCCTACAGACATATTCATCCATACACACACACACAAAATAGAACAGTCAGTTGGGATTTCTTCTTACAAAATATTAAATTTTGTTTTTGGAACATAAAACATATAATTTATCAAACTTGTTTTCATGTTATAAATACACATGACTTGAACATATTTCTAGAACTAAAAAATAATACAATATATTTATTCCACTCTTGATGTTCAGATTCTTTTATCTTTAGTTCAAATAATGTTAGGTAGATGTCCTTATTGCTACTTATTTGTATAAGAATAAATCCAGGAAAATGAAATTGCTAAATTGAAGAGAATGGACATTAACAAATGGCTCTCCCAAAATGTGACTACCTTCCTGGCTTAGATGCATGAAAGTGCTGATGATGCCCACTTGTGCGAGGGGAGACAGCGTTGGGCATCTTATGTATTATATGAAGGGCATTATTTTTAGAAAAATATTTTCTCATTGTCACTTTATTTTATTTACTTGATTGGCAATTAGGCACAAAAAGTGTCATTATTTTCATTTTCAATAGGTATGTTGTATTAGTTTCTTATTGCTGCTCTGACAAATTATTACATATTTAATGGCTTAAAATACCACAAGTGTATTATCTCACAGTTCTGGTAATCAAAATACCAAAATAGTTCTCATGGGGCTGAAATCAAGGCATCAGCAGGGCTTAGCTTCTTCTGGGCACCCTAAAGTAACATCAATTTCCTTACTTTCTCCAGCTTCTAGAGTTTTCCCACATTCTTGGCCGATTGCCCTTTCCACCATTTTCAAAGCCCGCAGCATTATATCTTCAGATCTCTCTCTGAATCAGACCTTCTCTTCTGCTTTCCTTTTTAAAGAATTATTGTGATTAGACTGAGCCCAGATAATCCAGGATAATTCCTTATTTGAAGGACAGGTGGTTAGCAGCCTTACTTCCATCTACAACCATAACTCCCCCCTGCACCTAATTTACTATCTTCATTGGCTTGGGAATTCGGACCTGCGCATCTTTAGGGGCCATTATTCAGCCTATCACCAATTTTAATATCTAATTCTTAGATATGTATACAAATAGATAGAAGAAAGATAGATGATAGGATAGAATAGATAGCTACATTCAGAAAGAGGGAGACTTGAACCTTTCCACGATTTTTTGCCTGAAGAGAGAAGTGCTATCCCCTATAAAGTTTCTTGTTTTACTTTCAAGAAATAATGCCCTCAAAACTTGTTTTGCTTTCAAGACATGCCTAAGAGCAAAGCATTCTCATATTGTCTTTTGTTGGTTTCTGGAGAATGTTACCCTCCAGGACAATCCACAATTCTAGGCTTCAGAATGGGAAAGGGCTGTACTTTTCTGTTATAAAGTAGGACAAATTGAGTTGATTGAGAAAGGAGGTGAAAGAAAATTAGGAGGCCTCAGGCATATTCTTGGCAGATTTTAGGGAGCAGTGCACGTGGAAGTGGAGGCTCTACAATTAATTTGTAGATTAAAGACTTCCTGTATTGCCATTTTGAAGACTGTCGTTCTAAGAAATTGTATGGCTCCTATAAACCCTTCCGTCTAAGCTTAAAGGTGAAAAAACACACAAAAAACTTAGATTTACTATAATTTTTCCTTAATGAATTAGGGCTTTACTTGCCTCTGATTAGTAGAGAGAGAGTTAGAACAAGGAGAGTCGAATTTATCTTGATGAGAAAATTTGTTTGTGTGTAGCAGCTAAATGCTAAGTAGGCAGTATTTCCTTCCTTACTTGGAACTGGCAGTGCTCTCAGTAACCACTAACCATTAAATAGTACTTATGCTATGCTGAGAATGATTCTAAGCAGTTTTCATAGATTAATTCATTTGATCACCCTCCCCTAAAAAACATGAAATGGAAACTATTGTCATCCTCATTCTAAAAAGGAAAAACACGGAGGCACAAAGTTAATAGTCTCACCTAAGTAATAAAATAAGCGATTCGTGGAATTGAATTTGAACCCAGACCATCTGGCTCCAGTGCCCCAAATAAGGTTTTACAGAGGATGTTTTATTTCATTCCATATGCAGCATTGGGCTGGGCCACTCCTCCATCTGAATTACTGCACTATGCCTTGAAGGTATTAATAACTTCTGAGCCTGTACTGTATAAAACGTGTGGCGCTGAGTTCTAGGAATTCCAAAATGAATAAAGCATCCTTAATATTTAATTTTCATTGGTCATTTGAACAAGAATTAATATTCTAATTGGCTATAATATTTTTATAAATTAAAACCTGAACTATATTATCTAAAATTCCAAGAACATTGAAAGCACACAGCCCATATAGTTAATATACTTTACAATGCTATGCTTCTTCATTTATTTCCCAAACACTTACTGAGAATATGTCGTGTGCCAAAAACTGCTAGACTCTGGGGATATTCAAAGGTATTTAAGACCTTCTCTACCAAACCAGCAGGAGAAGAGATACCTCAAAGAGATTTTGGAGTGTAGCTTATGTCTAGTGGGGTGAAATCCACAGTATTCTTGAGAAAATAGTTTTGGCAAAGGCACTGCCATCTTGGACTGAAAGGGACACACAGGCAAATAAGAGGAGGCTTTTGGAATCCTGAAGTTCCACTGTCAGGAAGCAGGCTGACAAAACTGCTCAGCTGCAAATATGTGTTACCTCTCATGAAAAGGAAAAGATGATTCAGAGATTGGACCCAAGATCCCAGAGGGTTCTTAGGACCTGATTCTCTGGGGAGGAGAGCAACCTAGATGTTACACAAGGTGTCAGAGATTAGCACTTGGCAGAAAGGCATGAAATGCTTTTGAAGTCTCCACAGAAATACTAATAGCACATATGGGAGGAGATCAGAAGATTGAATTTACTTTGTAATCAGCTGGGACCAGAGCCAGGATGTATCAGTAAAGTATTTCCTGCAACCACTTTGTAACAAACCCCCACAATATTCAAGGGCATAGAACCAAATAACTGCTTATTCTAGCTCTTGAATCTGTAGGTGGGCTGGGGATTGGCTGAGCTAGGCTGGGCCATGCTGGGCAGTTCTGCTTCAAGTCGAACATCCAGCTAAACTTGGTCTCTAACTGCAAGTGCACTCAGTTCTACTCCTGTGTTTATTGTAGTGCCCAGGGTACTTGAGAGGAAATCTTTTCCTTGCACGGCAGAATCACAAAAGAGCTAGCCACAACATGCAAGTAAATTTTAAATCTCCGCTTGCATTATGTCTACTAACATCCTATTGGCTAAAGCAAGTCTCATGGCCAAACCCAACCTCAACAGAGCAGGATATAACACCCCTCCTGTGTGGGTCAGGCAAGGGTGAAAACCAGCTGAATGTATTTTAATCTACCCAACAGGGTAATTTGAGTTAGAGCATTTCTAGTTATCTTGATGGACTAAAATTTTCACACATGCATAGCATGGAGTGGGCATGGAAAAAAAAAATGCTCCAATGAATAAAACTTATTTAACCAAAAGGCTGAGAGCTAGCCATTGCCCTTCCATCTCCAAACTTAGAATATTAAGTGATTCAATACATTTAGAAACAAAAAAATCCTAAAAATTAATAAGAATAGCCTACAGACATTTATAAAACATGCAGATCACTGAACTATGAAGGATAGCCCTAAGGAATATCCATTTAAAATTAAGGCAGTAAAATGTAGGGTACTCAGTCCAGCTCGATTTTACCAGAGATAGAGGACAAATATGTAATATGTGTGGATGATGTGCAAGTATGAATCTATGTCTGTAATGATCTAACAAACATAAATATAATATCTGCATACATATATAATTACATTTGCAAGTAGATAAAATAGTTGCTATGATAAGTGCATTACTTGGGGACACTTTTGGAAAAACTTAGTTGAATCTGTGAAAAGGGAGATAGTAAAATGGGAAATGGAGACTAGGGTGCTTGGAAAAAATATTCTTGATAGCTTAATTTACAGTAACTCTTATTGAAAACATGATTTTAGCATTTGGATACTTTTGATAACAATCAAAAAATTTTTATTTGCTGAAAATAAGAGAACTTTTCAATAAGACGATTTCATTGTATTCGTAAAAAAAAAAAAAGGTGTCATATTTGTATTGTTTCCTACAATCCTTTGATGAAAACATTACAAATGTTGTCAAACTACTTACATTTTCCAGGATGTAACATGCTTTACGTCCAGAGAATGTTTAATTAATTTACTGATTAATTTTTTAATGCAGTTGCTATTTAGCAGCTGTCTTGACAAAACTGCCTTCCTCATTACAGAAATTGTACTTGTGAGAAGAAGTCAACCATGGCAAATGGACTTATTGAATTATCCAGCTCACCAATTATACGGTATAAAATTATTCATCCTCATATAATTTGATCAGGAAAAATCATTTATGTTTAGCAACTCTGTAAAATTAGATATTATGCTGCAGGATAGCTGCAATTTTAAAAGTGTCTGTAGTTAGAAAACTTTTAAAATGCATTTGAACATTGAATTATGGCCTATTTTCTCATACCACTTTGTTATAAAAAGGGTTAGTATCTAAGTAATTGCTCCACTGAGCCCACTTCTCTCACCATTTAAAAAGCATCACCTAGTTGTTTAAATGCAAAATGCCCATCAGTTATTATTATTGACTGTGCAATTTAGTGAAGATCTCATTCTTATTACATTTCAATGTTTATAAATTAATGAATTCAGAATCAATTCATTTCCTAATAAAACCAACATAATTTAATTGGAAATTCCTCTGTATTATCATGATTATAGGTATATATTAGAAGCACTGTAGCAAAGCATTTATAAAGGTTGAACTGAACACTTAACATTTCTTATTCAGAGTGCTATGCTCAGCATTAATATTACTTTCCAATTTATTTATAGGTCTTTGTATCTTATCGTATTTAAAGACCACGCTTGATGTATTTTAAGATTACTTTTCGGTTACAGCTAACCAAGTGGATCTAAATAGGCTTATCAATAAAATGAATACTCCAATGAACTAAAATTAAGCATTTTAGCCATCATTTGAAGCTATACAGATTAAATTTTTCTATTTGGTCAGTTTTTCTAGACATCTTCCAAGTACCATATTACTCAGCTAAAAGTCAAGAAGAATAGGTATCTATCTATGTTTTTCTATGAATCAATATATTTATACATCTGCCTATAACATATCTACATATCATTTTAATATATTGATATATATCCATATACCGTTAACAATCTGGAGAAAAATTAATGACAAAATATCAAAGAAAAAAGTTCCTCATTGACATAATGACCAACTGATTAAGGCATCACAAAGGGAATATACATTTAGCATGATGTGTTTAAATTTTAATTCTTTTCTTGGTTAAGGTGGGAGTCATATGAATGGTACTTTTTTTTCCAAGAAGCTTTGCCAATGTAATTGGCTGAAAATGGACAGATGGGAGAAGAGTCATTTAATATATGTGATTGTCTCAAAATATACAAAAATATTCTCAAGAAAATGTTTTGCTATTTAGCAAGCCACTCATCCTAAGAATTCTCTAACAATTTTTGTAAAAGATCACGCCTCTCCAAACAACTGGTGATTCCTATATTGTTTTAGCATTCTCATGAATACTGGAGGAAAAGTTTATATTCTGAAAATGATTTGCAGTTTGGCTGTAAAATAGTTTGTTAAATCCTAGGTCTAACCAAAAGAATCAATAATTTTCATGATATTATTGTGTAATAATTCTCTTATTATCTTCTTTATAAATACATATTACATCTTTATCAGTTTTCCATTAATGTGAGGTGGATATTGTTGCTTTCATTTTACAGAGAAGAAAATGAGGCCTGGAAAGGAAAAGGGACTTGGTCAAGGTCACCTGGCTAGGATGCGGCAAGGGTCAGAGCTGAACTTTGCTCCTAAAAAGCACCAACTGTTTTCTTTCTATTCCAAATGCTGCTTCTACTGAGGAGCCTATCCTGACCATGCTGAGGGGTACTCCCTTACCTTCTCTAAGTCTGTCCTCTGATGTGTGCTCACTTACAAAGAAAAGTGGCAAAAACATGATCTTAATACATACTGTTAATAAAAGATATGCCTAAATCATAAGGAATCAGAAATTCTGACATGAAAGTATGGGAAAAACATGAAACCAAAAAAGCAGTTGGTTTAGCTTTGCCAAAATCAGATAACGTAGGAATAAAGGGAAATCATTCTTAAGGACAAAGAATCACTATCCCACAAAATCATTTAGCTCACAAAGAATATACGACAACTATAAACTAACACAGCATAGTCTGAAGAAAAACTGGAAGAGTGACAAAAATCTTCAATGTTAAAGGACAAAAATTTCACCTTTCTGAAAAAATGATATATTAAAAAGAGTAAATGGTCCTCTAGTTAATATTTATAGAACATTGTACCTAAGAGCTAGAAAATACACACATTTTAAACAAAGAGAAAAAAGTAAAAGAAAACTATAATAATCTAAGTAGCGGTAAGGAAAGGTCTATAAAAACATGAAAAATTCAGGACAACGTGGAACATATTTTCTGATCAATTTTCGGTTACAAGAACATTTCTGATTTGGAGAAGGATGGAGTAGCTTATATCTGACTAGTTTCTTCACCAAAAACAACTGGAAAACATGGGAAAAATCTATTGTAGGTATCAGACAGGGGGTGGACAGCCCAGAAGATCCAAGATTCTGGAGAGCAGAGAACCATGGAGAGGTGAGCTGATGCTCTATGCTTACCTTTTCCCTGGAATATATTTATCAAGTGTGGGCAAAGTACAAGATTCCAAGAATCTCAACTTTGTTTAGGGAAGAACCAGCGCTGGGTGACACGACACCAGCAGTCCTTTTGACTATTTCTTGGAGCAGGAGAGACAAGACTGAAGTCATGAGAGGATAAAATTCCTTTGAGTTAGGCATAATAGACAACTGGCTCTGAAATACCACTAGCTCTCCCTCAAGACATTTGTCATAGTCTGAAGCTACAAAGAGCAGGATACAGAAATGCTATGCAGAAATTCTCAGGGATGCAGAGAAATGCTCAAGAAAGAAAAGCACACCAGTAACTAAGTTTAAAGTCCAAAATAGGGTTACACTGTGAGGCAGCAAAACAGAGGTAAGAAAAAAAAGCTTAACTAGCTTCAAATTTGCTTAGTCTCTCATGGGTTTAGGTAATCGGCCCCATATTATCAGCAAGCAGAGAAATGGGTAAATTTTCTCTGGTCAAAGATAAAGTCATCAGGACCTGGTAAAGCTGTGTGTGTGTTTTTATTTAATTCAAGCTGACATGTACTCAATCAAAAATTATTAGGCTTGGGTAGAGACAACACCATATGATCAAAATCAAAAGGAAAGGAGCTGGCCCAGTGGCGTAGAGGTTAAGTTCACGCATTCCGCTTTGGCTGCCTGGGTTAGTGGTTTAGGATCCCGGGCACGGACCTACACACTACTTGTCAAGCCATGCTGTGGCTGCACCCCACATACAAAGTGGAGGAAGATTGGCAAAGATGTTAGCTCAGCAACAACCTTCCTCACCAAAAAAAAAACATAAGAAACACATGGACAATTCACGAAGATGTTAGATATGAACTTTAAAATAACTGTGATTTACATATTCAAGAAAAGAGATTAAAATATGGAAAAGTATATAACACACATACTATATTATTCTATTTATATCAAATTCAAAAGCAGACAGAAGTCAGGATAGTGACTATGCTTACATGACAGGGAATGACTTTGAGGGGACAGGAGGATGTTTTCTGAGACCAGGATCTGATCATGATTTCTTTCTTGATCTGAGCACCAGATACATAGATAGGTTCACTTTAAGTAAATAATAAGCTACAGCCTTATGATCTGAGCAATTTTCCACATTACACTTCAATAAAATGTTTACTTAAATAAAAGTAACTAATCAATATGATGAACAAAGATTTAAAGATATGCTTGGAAATTAAGACACACATAAGCCCTTGGACACACACAAACACATTTCTAAATATCTGTTTAATTCTCTCTTCCATGAAAGAAGAAATATTAATGGAATTATAAAATAATTTGGAACTGGAAAATATTAAAAAAAAAAAACTATCAAAACTTCAGATGAAATTAAAGTGGTATTTTTAGGGAATCTTTGAGTCTTAACTATTTGTAGAACAATTTATTCAAAAAAATGCTGAATATTAATGCCTAAATATTTAACATGAAGTTTTATAAAATTAAGAGAAAAACATGGAGGGGAAAAATTGGTAAAGATAAGCCTGGACAGAAATTACAAAAGAAGATAAAGTAGCGAGTATTAAAAATCCTGTTTCTTTGGTTATTTAGGAAAAAAATAATAAAATTGGCAAACCTCAGACAAGACTTTTAAAGAAGTAAAGAAGAAACAAAGAGATGTGGAGGACAACCACAGTTTTAGCAGACATAAGAAAAATATTAGAGAAAATTAAAATTTCTTTGGGTCAATGCATTTGAAAAGTTAGACAATCAGGATAATTTCCTAGAAAAAAATATGTCAAATATATGCCTATACACAATCAAGTATAAATAAAGAACCTGAATAGTTCTATAATTACAATTGAATTATATAGCCTTCGTAAGAGAGAGAGAGAAGAGACAGAGAGAGAGGGACCTAGATGGTTTTGCAAGAATAGGTTACCCCAAATCTTTCAAAAACTGCACCAGGGATTAGAAAAATGGAACTCTTCTTACTCTTTTTTTTTAATTTTTTATTTATTTTGTTTTGAGGAAGATTAGCCCTGAGCTAACTACTGCCTATCCTCCTCTTTTTGCTGAGGAAGACTGGCCCTGAGCTAACATCCATGCCCTCTTCCTCTACTTTATATGTGGGATGCCTACCACAGCATGGCTTTTGCCAAGCGGTGCCATGTCTGCACCCGGGATCCGAACTGGTGAACCCCGGTCTGTGGAGAAGCAGAACATGTGAACTTCACTGCTGCGCCACTGAGCCAGCCCCTCTTCTTACTCTTATATAATGCAAATATAACCATGACATCAAAATGAGAAAAATATATTGATAGGAAAAAATAAATAAGTTAAGGATTGATTTCACTGATGAACTTACATACAGAATACTCTAAAGAAATAATTAGCAACAATTTATAAAAATATTATATTATGAACTCATGGCTCATTTTAAGAATATAATTTTAATACCAGAAAATCTATTGATATCATTCACCAAAATAAGAGATTAAAGAAAACAACTATATGATATGCCAATAGGTCTCTAACATGTATTGAAAAAAATGTAATACTCACTTGTGATAAAAATAAAATCTCCGGGCCCACTCCCAGGGCCTCGTGGTTAAGTTTACCTGCTCCCCTTCCGTGGCCCGGGGTTTCAGCAGTTCAGATCCTGGGCACGGACATGGCAATGCTTGTCTGGCCACGCTGAGGTGGCGTCCCACACAGCACAACCAGAAGGACCCACAACTAGAATATACAACTATGTACTGCAGGGCTTTAGGGGAGAGAAAAAAAAAGAAAACAAAAATAACTTAGAAAAGTAGGAAGTTAAAATAATTGCATTATCCTTAATGTGATCAAGATCATATATAAATGAATTTAACAAAACTTTCAAAAATTCTACGTGGAAAAAAGCTTAAGATATTATTAAAAGATATTAACCAAGGTCTAAATAAATTAATAGTTTCACCAGTTGTTGGATGTGAAGACTCAAGATCAAAAAGAAGTCCAGTTTTCGCTCTTTATTCCATTAGTTCAATAAAAATCCAATAAATATTCCAGTAGACTTTTTGTAAGAACTTGACAAGAAGATTATAACATGTATATGAGAGAGCAAGGCTTCAGGAAAAGTCAAGACTATTTCAAAGAACAAGGTCTGTGGTATTCTGTCAAACAAGTAGAGAGTCTTATTAGCAAGCTGTTTATTGGTTAGTGCTCATAGTTAAACAAAACATAATTTACATTAGCTTAAGGAGAAAGATATGTATCTATGGATATTGGTAAGCTCCCAGAATCACTGGTGTCTTGAGAAAAAGAGGCTCAGGGCTAAGTGTCCAGGAACCACTTCCTAAGTACAGAGTCGGTCTGATAAGGGATGACTGCTGTCATTGTCCCTTAGGATGAGAGAGTTTGCCATTCTGACCCAAAAGCAAGCCACCAAGCTGTTCTAATGAGGCACAGTCACTGAGGTCACTGACGCGGACACCAGATGACTCTGCCTCATCTGTCACCCTCCCCAGGAGTCGTGTCTGAATTGAATTCTCCCTAGATGTGTGACTGGAGACACCTGGACAGCACATGTACATTCTAGCTGCAAGGGAGACGAGGAACTGAAGGGTTTCATTTCTATCATAATCTGGGAAGATGGGTTTCAGAATAGAAGGAACAATCAAATGTGGAGAAGGGATCGCATGACCTGGGTACCCATGAAAGTAAGATGTGGGCTACTGCTGTGTAATTAAGGAGGAGCATGAGGGCTCTGGAGAGAAAAAGAGTACCATGGAAAAGAAGAGAGTCACAGCCCATTATGGGAATGCAAAATGCTTAATCATTTAGAGAAATATCAGTGTAAGGATGGATTTCATTAGCAAATTACACCCACAAAAAGATATAAAGTCCTATCTTCCACTTGACAAAAAAGACTATAAACATAAAGAAAAGGCAAGTCTCGGATTTCAAAAAGATATTTATAGCATATTTGACTGGCTAAGAATTCATCCAGAACACTTTTTGAGCAAAAAGTCCAAAACACTTTTTTTTTACGATGTCCAAACATCTATAAAAGAAGATGTCCTCCCAAAATAATTTTAAAAAGAAAAGAAAAAAAAAAAAACAACTAATGGGCAATCCCAAAGAGGAAACGTTGATGCTCATTAGCAATATGAATATGTGTTCTACCTCATAGTAATCAGGGAAAACATCTTGTAACAAGATTACATTTCCCACCCTCTTCATTAGCAAACATTTAAAGACCTGATAATGACTAGTACTGACAGGATGTAAGGAAATGCACTCATTCCAACCCTACTGCTGGAAGAGCTGATTGCTCTAGTCACTCTAAACAGGCATTTGGTTACATCCAGTAAGTTTGGAGGTGAATATGCCCTAAGACCCAATTTTCCATGTATATGGAGATATATACAAAAACTATACATATATGCTTAAGTATTTGCTGCAACATAGTTTATAATGAGAAAACATTGATAATCGGTAAAATGACCATAGACCAGATAATGAGTAAATTTTATATGCAATGTTATACAAGTGAAATAAATCAAGCAAAGCTGGTATTGTCTATGTGAGTAAATATCAAGACCACAGTGTTGAGTAAAATAAAAGTTAGGTCCTGAATGATTTAATGCCATTTGTATAAAGTTTTTAAACATACAAAACAATATTAGATGGTTATAAATGCATCTACATTTTACGACAGTTTAAAAGCACACACAGGAACGAAATATAACAAATACAGGATAGTGTTGAGTTATAAGGATACATTTAGGAGTGGATTGAGATGAAGAAGTGTAGAAAAAGGGCTTCAATTGTAATTGTAATGTTTCATTCCTTAAACTGGGTGAAATTAAATTAGTGTTGGTTACTAGTATTGTCCATACATATTTGTACTTGCAAAATAATACATATAAAATTAAAAAAATGAATAGTGCTACATCACTGAACGATTATAGTGTGATGATGTGTAAGTATATGATTTTTTGGAAAGATTTTGCCAAACAACTTTTACATGTCTTGGCTTAAATAGAAAGAGATAATATATACAACACCCTGGAGGATACAGAAGAGGCAGCTCACCAGCCAAAGCTCAGGCTGCCCCAGTTGCTTCTAACGGCTTAGGGATCAACTTCTCACCACAAGTTGCAACCCATCCCCCTTCCTCAGCTGGAAAGCTCTGATCTAGGAAACTGGCTGCCAGAACAGTTTCTACTACAGTCGAGTTACCACATCCAGAGACTGGATGATCGCATTGTAGACTCAGATATCTGATGGCTAATTGACACAAGGGTCAGGGTGATCTTGTGGACATGGATGCAGTGACCAAATTCACAAAGACTATGAGAGGAAAATAAAAATACCAATTAGCTTATTAATTTGTGGATAGAGAACTATTAAACAGATTATAAAAGTATGCCCTCTGATCCGTCTTCTAAGTAGCATGAAATCAGGGCATGATGAGTTATTTGAGAAACATCATGGTTAAAAACATTTACTTTGATCGCCTGACAGTCACAGTGAGACAATGACTTTGTCTCTGTGAGAAACTATTTTCTTTGCTTCCAATACCAAGAAGATTCTGTTCAGATTGAATGAACCTATCCCATAGTGAGAACCGGGAGGTTGACTCTGTCTATATCTCCAAGCTCTTTGAGGGCACAGTATTTTGCTTTTAAACAAGGAAGAGATTTCAGGAACCTCAAAGTTGTCATTTCTCCTCACAAAAGTAACAAGATTTGCCTCAGTTTTAATCTAAGAAGACAATTGTTTTGTTGATCATTTCATAATATCAACTCTTCTGCTCTATGTCTTTTTTAAAATATTGGGTTTAATACATTAATAGGGTTTAGACATAAAGCAAATAAGTAAAAAAGATTTGAGTTTTCTTTAATCCAGGATAGCAATTGCCGATTTTTTCTATACTGAACAGAGCAAGAGTTTTCTTCATTTGATATTCCTAGACATGAATATTATACCAAATATTGCAATTAAATTATTTGTTACACACTCTTATTCTAAAGGAGATCCATTTCTCAAGATTAATATTCAATTTTATTTCTTGAGTCATTAAGAAATTTAAATGAGACCTAGACGCTCATCAAATGGCATCATACTTACACAGCCACAAGTACGTTTCATGCAATATTCAGCAGTTTCTAACAAAGAGCAATTACTACAATTCTTATTCAGACACTTGTTATTTCTATCTTCTACTAGAGGAATTCATGGAATATTATTATGCATTTTGTAAACTCTAAATTAAAATAATTAACTTCTAGTGGGTGATAATGAACTGAAAAATAAATACTTTGCAAGACTCAGGTATCATAACAACATGACATTATTTATTTGGAACTCATTTAATTTCACTGTGTAAACGACATTTCCTTTCCAATATCATTCAGTGAATAGATGTCTAGCTCCTGTGGCATTTGACATTTGACCAACATTGAATATCAAGAGCTTTTTCTCAAGTGCAAGTAATTCAACAAAAATAAATTATCTGGAGGACTACGAGTACTACAGAACTCAAGGTTGGGATATCAAGGTATTGGTAATGGGGTAGATTTTTTAATAATAACTCTTCGCAGAGGATTGTGATAGAATCAGTTTTAGTCCCACTCTCATAGGCTAAATTAGACTTTCACTAGCTTCAAAAATGGGCTTAGTGATCAACGTTCCTCCTCAATATTTCCATCGTCAGAACTGGAAGTGGAGTATTAATTAACACAACCAAGGTCTACTTGTGAACAGACCTGTGAGGGTCAGTATATGGCTATGTTCCTTGGGGTTCCTGTTCTGGAAGCTAAGGTCTCAAGGCCTGACCTTTCCTTAGGAGTCAAGAGAGAATGTAAGAGGCACAATTTTGAGATCCTGGATCTTCTGAGTTACAACATCAAACTCAGGAATGGGATACAGACTTAGAGAAGATACTCCAGTCAGGATTAAGGAAGGTACTTTTGACTGGTATACCCTCCATCTGGTGACTCACAGAAATCAAAACAGTGATGCATAATCACAGTGTCAGATCCCATCATGGAGAATGAAATCTGACATCTGAGAAATGCTCAACAAATTTTCATGGATAGACATTAAGAAAATATAATTTTACATAAATTCACTTTATTTTCATTGTATATTTAAATTATATGTTAAATTCAGGAAAATTATCCTCACTTCAGAAAACACTGGAATGAAAGAGGATACACCATGCTATTATGATGATATGAAAAGCAATATTTTACAGTAGACTTATCACACTGTACCAATTCAAAGAAAAGAGCATTTCGTTTTTATTTACCCTTTAGTACAAGTGACACTTGATTGTATACTAAATAGGAAATTAATGAGATAATCATGAGGAAATAACTATTATTATATTGCAGAAGAAACTTCAGAATAAAAATTCATATTATAGATTTATACATACCTATATAAAGCAATATTTTCCAAGAAATTGGATTATACTAAAGGCTTTTATGACTTTTAAAATGTTTATCAAAAAATGTTGAATATTTTCATATATTATATATATAATTGTAGTAGTTTTATAGTGCTCCAATGTGGGACACCAATTAATTTATTTATTCAATATTCTACTGTCAAATTTAGGTTGTTTTCCATTTAAAATATTAAATATAATACTTGAATGACATATGGATCTAGAAAATAATCAAATAAAGTTAAATTATTATGCTACATATTGTTAAGGAATTGATGCCTAATACCACCTTAAAACACTAATCAGTGTAAGCGTCATTAAACGTGATATGACCATACATTTTGTATTTCATGAAATAGAAATTTCGCAGCACTACCTATGAAGTATTCTAAAAGTTGAATCACAAATGTAATCAAGCCTCTATAGCTTTTCAAATTTGCAGGAAATTCAAGAGATAAAGGAAAGATTTAAGTTCATCATAAAGAAGCTACTGGCCAAACTCAGAGTGAAAGACATTCTATAGGATAAATAACCATATTCTTCAAAAAAATCATTGGCATTAAAAAAAAGAAGAGGAAATGATGTTATACGAATGCTCTTAAGAAAGAAACTTAAACAGTATAATGACCAAATATAGCGTGAGGACTTTGTTTGGATTCTCATGAGGAGAGGGGCCACTTTGAAAATTAGGATAAATTTGAGTATGAACTGGCTATTAAATATTTAAAGACATGAGAAATTTTAGAATTTTGTCGGGTGTTATAGTGGTACAGTGTTTATTTTATTTTTTAAAGAACTTACAGCTTAGAGACACACACTGAAATGTCTATTGGTTCAATGATGTGCGTCCTGGGACTTGTTTCAAAATACTACAGAATAACAAAGATAGATATGCATATATAAAAATTTTTTAAATATTGATATTTAATGCAGCTGTGTGAGGTGGTAAGAGTTCATTATAGCATTCTAATGTTGCACATTCGAAAATTTTTATAATCAAAGGTAAAAAATTTTATGACTATGACTATTTTTTGCTTATGGTTTTTAATATTAGTGAGTTATTTACTCTTAATAAATTCCTAGAAACTGGTCTTCTGGATCAAAAGGAAAGTACTTCTTAAGGTCATTACACTTTATACGGCAATTATCAGTTATAGGAAGAAATGCTTATAACCCTTGTTAAATGGTTATTATCAGTCTTTACCTAAATTTTAGATAAAATATAGTATATCACTACTCTTTTAGTTTATATTTCTTTACTTAATAATGAGATTCACTTATCAAAAATATCTACTTAGTGGCTTTTCAAATTTCTTCTAAATCAACTGCATGTTGAATTTCCTATCTCTTTTTTATTCTTTAAGAATCTATCTATTTTGATTTGCAAAAGTACTTTACTTATTAAGGATATTAACATTCTGTCTGCCCTAAAAATTACAAAAATCTATTTTAACATGAGCATTTAAACTTTGTCTATACATTCTTCTGTGAAGAGATTAGAAATATTTAGGTAGTAATATTTACCTCTCTTCTCCATGTTAGTACCTGCTAGTAGGATCACAAGTTGAAAGTGAGAAAGAAGAAAGCCCACCCGATATCCACGACCTTGTCTGTTACTATCAGCTAGGCCTTGGAATTTTGTGTTGGAAATGAGCAATTTCACGGAACTTCAGTATCAGACAACGCCAGTTAGTGACCAAGATGGATCAAAATAAATACAAGACCACTCCACAACAATACTTAACACAGAAAAGAGGTAAGCTTTGTTCAAGTCACAAATATGATCAAGCATCCCCAACCTGGTTAATATGAACGTTTGCTGCTTCTTTACCAATTGTGGCTTTCACCATAGTTTAGTTTACTCCTCGTAGATAAGATTTATTAAGATACATAATCATAGAATTACCCTTGCTTCCAGACAGCATCCAATCTAGAGCAAAACCACACTTCTTTAACTCTCCCCTAAAATCAGCAAATAAGACTGAATCTTCAAGAAGTCCTTTCCAACACCCTATTACTAAGACACCACATGGACTCCAAGATATGAGTTCTCCCATGTTGAAAAACACAATAAACCTAACTTGTTCAACTACAGATATGTTTCTAGTGGTCTGTAAGTAGGAAATTAGCAAAGTAATAATCTGCTGCAATGTTATACGGTTTATCACATTTTCTCCTAATATGTACTTCCTTCATGTAATTTTTTAATAATTAAAATGTTAATACATATGAAATTCTTTTGAGTCTGTTAAAAAATAATTTTTCCTAGTTGATTAACCAATTTTAATGTATTGAATTATGCACTCATTATCTTTCATTTTCCATTTTTACCATGTCATGTCAAAAACTGTATTTTAAATATTTTTCCCAATAAAGTATCAGAAAAACAATATACACTTTTGTGTGTAAATCTACAACTTTGAAATTTAGCTTGGTTTAATATTAAATATTAGGAATAAATGAAGAAAGAATATATTCTGAAGCATTTTTTAAAAATTGAGAATTTTTTTGAGATGCATTAATGTTTAGAATTTTTAAAAAGATTTTTGTTTGCATTCTCCTGACAGTTTCATGTTCTTTCATGCCTCCACGTTTTTACCTGCTTTTTCATTCTTCTACCCAGAATACGCTTCCTCCTCTGTTTTTCAAGTTACCACATTCAGCCCTCAATTTAAGCAACACCACCAACTGAAAGCTGGCTTGGGCCTTCCTTCTCTGTGCACCTACAACATTAATCACATCCTAAAGGATTTTACTTACCCATCTTGAGGTAAGGACCCATCTTTAATTTCTCCCACTTGTCTTTTTTTTTCCATCATCTGTCTCCAACTAATCAATAAGCTTATCAGAATGTCTCATTCATGCTGGTTTACCCAATGCCAGGCAAGCAAAAGGGATGCAATGAATGTTTATTGAGACTATGACTGTGTTTCCTATAACTGTGAGTCAGTTTTAGGGCTCTCAGGAATGATGCCAGGTAAGGAAGATATGATTCCTGCCAAGCCTCTCTTCACTGTTGATATGTCGTCAGTTTATAACTTTCACTGTAGAGAAAGACCCATTCCCATTTGAAGGTCTAATGAAGAGAACAAAAAAATCTAGTATTTGATAATATAAAGGGGAGGGTTTAATGTCACAAAATTGTAATTGAAAGAGTGATGATTTATGATTCTGTACCAGCCAACCAGAGACACCTTTCTGAACATGGACATCACCCTTTTTATATGGTATATCATGACCAGCTTATGGAGGCAGGTGCTTTCCAGAAATGGGAAAAGAGCCCAGTGACCAAGGAGCTGTGCAGAGGGCAGGCTGGCGAAGGAAGGGAGCCTGGACTTGTTAAGAAAGCCTCTCTTTCTCCTCTCAGATGGAAAATGAGCAAGTCTGAGGCCTGAGGCTGGAGCCTAAGGGATCTACGCTTGTGTTTCACTGATCTCCATAAATATTTGCTGAATTTGTCAAGTAAATGACCTTTAAGCTCTGACCAGGATGTCTGTCCTATAACCCTCCTCTTAGGAAGATTTTTCTCCAAGGATAATTCTTATTTCATCTCCTGAATTGCCTCGGGACACCTGCCAGCAGCTTTTAGTCTGTTAGTTTAGCCAAGCACGCTTATTTGGCCTTTAGTGAGATATTTTATTTTTCCACTGGAGTTACTATTTTATAGCTTTATCGTATCACATCCATATTATTTCTTTTTAATTATATTTTCATATACGTGAGGGAGTATTTCACTGGTCGTCCAAATATGAACAAATAAGCATCGAGAATTTTTTGGTGTGGTTGGCTCTGAAAATACCAATGTACCTTTCCCAAATTGATCTCACGTTTCACCACAGGGGCTTTTCTTGACATAAATGTCTATATTCTAAGGAAGTTTCATAAACAAACACCTTTTAAGGCTGTAGTTTCTAGAAACACTTCCATATATTGGTAAATGACACTATCATCCATCCTCTTGCTTGAACTAAAATATCTGTAATCTTCCTCAGTTTGTTCCCTCAAGCATCCCATCCCAACCCAATTCCACTATCAAAACATAAAGACACAACCTCCAGAAAAATGTCACAGAAATCTTCTCATCTCTGCATCCACAGGCACCACCTTATTCCAAGCCATTTGGACAACAGACATACCCTCGTAACCCATCTACCTGTTGCTACCCATGTACATGGACCACACATTTTCAAAACAACTCCCAAAGTGACCTTCTAAAAGTGTGAGTCAGGTCAAGCCCCATGTTTTCATTAGAACATTTCAATACCATCCCATCAAACTTTAATAAAATCTAAAGTTGTCACTTTACCTACATAATGCCCTCCATGATTTTTCCCAGCTCCACCTCTCCAGCTTCATTACTAGCCTTCTTCTTGTGCTATGTACCCTAGTAAAGATGCACTGGCTTTTTTTTTCTTAATATATAATAACTTGTAAATTTGGTCCTGCCTTAAGATTTTAGGATCCATCATCTCTTCAGCTCAAAGTACGCCTGCCTTATCAAGGTCTCGGCTCCAGAGTCACCTCCTTACCAGGACTTCCCTGACAATCCAATCTCAATTCTCTCATCAACCAGTCTCTCATTCCCCTCCAGTTGGTCTCTTTTTTCATATACCCAATCATTCCTTTTCAACTGCTTATTTGCACTTGCTGTCATCTGAATTTTTCTTGTTTACTTCTTTACTGTCCATTTCTCCCTATTAAAGTGGAGACTTTATCTGAGTTTGGACCTTATCTGGGTTGACAACCCATCTATTCCAAGCATCCAGAAAAATACTTCGTTATGATATTTGTTATTACTCATTAGAGTTTCAAATAAGACAGATTTAAATAACGCAAAAGAATTTCCAGACAAATGAAGTTTTTATCATCTAGTGAAAAATTCAATTCTTGAATATAGAATTCTAAACAAAAATTTTCCAAATATCCCATAACATGGATTGAGAAATGTGGTTCTAGGGTATCATACTTAGAAAGTACATTTCTCCAATGTTAATTTTCTAAGTGTATAGACTATAGAGCTGTTTGGAGAAATGATACAGGGTCTACATTATGAAAATTTATCTTATACAAGCCTATGACCAGAATAAATTGATTAATTTGCATTATAAAAGAGCAATACCAGAACTATATCAGAGTTCAGTTTTTGTCATAAAAGCCAAGGAGAAGGTGATAGTTTCCTAGGGTTGCTGAAACATCTTACCACAAGCTGGGTGTTGAAAACAACAGAAATGTACTCCCTCACAGTTCTAGATACAAGAGGTCTCAAGTTAAGGTGCTGGCAGGGCTGCCTCCCTCCAGAGGCTGTAAGGGAGCCTCTTCCAGCTTCTGGTGGTTGTTGGCAACCCTGGTGTTCCCATGCTTATAAATGCATCATTCCAAGTTCTTCCTCCATCACCACGAGGTCTTCTTCCTGTTTGTTTGTATCTCTGGGTCTCCACAAGGTCTTCTTATAAGGATACCAGTCGTTGGATTACCACCCAGCTTAATGCAGGATGACCTCATTTTAACTTAATTAAATCTCCAAAAGGTCCAAAAGGTCCAAAGACTCTGTTTCCAAAAAATGTCACATTCTCAGGTACCAGGATTAGGACTTGGTCATATCTTTCTGAGGGAAAAATTCTACCCACTACAGAGAGTTCAGCTAGAGTTGGCATCAGTGGCAGCACGGTATTGAGAAGAATATAATGGGAGCTGAGTAGTCACAAAATATTAAACCCAATACACAGTTAATTTCTCTAAATTCCTCTTATTAAGAATCTGTCAAGAAATCATTCTCATTATTTGAATTCTATAATGTATTTTTACTTCTGCAGAAATATTATTTAATAATATGTCTGCACACAAGGAGAGAATTTGTCATATGAACTTTAAGTACTACAGTCCCATCATTGTTTTAATTAAATTAATAGCTCGTTTTTAATTTCCTCTGTAATATAGAGATAGACAAGGATTAGCACAAACGTGAACTCAAGTACACTACTTTAAAAGACTTTTATTTTTCATCCTAAATAAACTCATTGATACATTGGCTTTATATATCTGTGTGTTTGGCATGGCTAATAAGACCATACTCCAGGATCAAAATCTGCTCTAGATGGGCTAGACTCTAACGTGATAAATTTACTGATGGGATGAATTTTATCCCATTTCACCGCTTGAGAGACAACCTCTAAAGCTTTCCATAGAAGAAGACACACCCCTATGTCTCTACGATACTCTCGGATCTGAATTATGATTGTTCCAGTTATCTAGATGGAAAAATTGAAGTTCAAAGATTCATATCCATTTTTATACCCCTGGGAATATCCCACCTGTTTTGGAATAAAATCAAATGTTCTTATAAAGGACCTAGGCTACTAGTGTTTCTTCCATAAAAATGTAATGTGATGTCTTTTTTAAAACAACAATGAGATTTGTAAAAACATCTTTGTATTAGAAGTTGAAAACAGCAACAGTAAAATGCTTATTAAAATAACAAGCAACTTGTAAAGGAGTTTCTTAGATTCTATTTCATTGCTTAATTTTACTTTCTTAACACCATTTAAAAGCCTTGCTAGTAAAAAAGCAAAGATCTCCTGAAATAGCATTTACTATGCTGTGAATACAAAGATATAACTACTATGGGAAAGAGAAATGTGGATATTCATGCTGAAGGCAGAGATTCATGTCTATAAATTAAACTTTGCTTTAGAAAATCATCTGTCCTACCATGAATTGAAAATATATTTCACTTTTTTTATGCTTTATGTTCTTGAGGAAGTGTGTGTGTTTGAAGAGGGCAGGGACAGAAATCCAGAATGCGGCAGTAAAGATAAGCAGGGACAGTCTCCATCTCATGAAAGTATAATTCACGAAGCAGGGTTAACACTCAGAAGAAAATCTAAACAAATGCCTTTTAACATATAATTTTATTTAAATGAGATCATATGTACTTTTTTCGGAATAAAAAATACATTTATTTTATTTTACGCACCTGCTACCTTTCTTTTCTCTTCCCTCCATCATCATTACCCCAGATAACCAATGTCAACCATGTGTATAGTGTCCCATGACTTTCTTCCAGCTTATGCAACTGTGTGTTCAGACATATACACACATACACTTTTTGTCATGTCATAAAGTTAAAATCCTACTATGTTCACAGTTGTGAATCCTGCTTTTCTCAATTAATAGTACATAACAGAAATCCTTCTAAAACAACAATTACAGTTTTAATTTATTCATTTTATTTTCGTCATAACATTCTCTTGAATATATACTCCATAATTTGTGTACCCAGCTAGCTTTAGGGACCCCTTAATTTAGTTTTAAGTTTTTCATTGGGCTACAATAAAATATTTACACTTGTATCTTTCTCTAATGGTGTTCCTGCGTATATGGGACAGATTCTTAGAAGTGGAATTGCTGATTAAGATTTTTTTTTATTTAAAGAGATACTCCCATATTGCATTTAAATAAAGCTGTAATAATTAATCTTTAACCTAACAATGTAAAAAAAATTTTGTAAATATTCCAATTAATCAGTGTTACCCCTCATTATTTTTAATATCTAATTTTACATAAGTTTATAATTATAGCTACTGAGGTTTATATCTTTCATATATTTTTTCGTAGTTGGACTTAAACTTTAGTGAGTTTCCTGTTCATGTAATTCACCCAATTTCTTATTGATTCATTTGTGTTTTTCTCATTAATTTGTGAGAGCATTTTTAAGATTATTATTATTATTATTTAGGCTTTATTTGTCATATGCATTACACATACATTTTTCCAATTGCTTGCTTTCTTATTTTAGTTGAGTATGACTTTGCCTGTCATTTTTTCTGTAGTTTTTATTTAGATTGTATTATTGAGTCCCATGTGTGTGGCTACATAAGATTGAAAGGATGTATATTCCGAGGTAACTCTCTTTGGAGATCATAGGTATGTAGGCAGAGTACAGGTTCCTTTGTAGAGCTCGGACTTCATATGGCCAGTTGTTCTGGCAGACGCTAGGACAGAATGGAATGATAATGAAAGAGTGTTTCTCAATTTGTCTTGCCCTTGCTCCTGATCTCACCTACCAGGATCTGAGATCTCACCTTACACCCTTAGCAATTCCCTGTCTCTTGTGTTTTTATGTTTTTATTCTCTCTCTCTCTCTCTTCCTATCCCTCTCTTGCTTCCTCCTTACTCTTTCAGTCAAGATTTAAAGATGTTTCAGCCTCCCTTAAATTAAAATTTAAAAACAACCTACCGGGACCAGCCTGGTGGTGGAGCGGTTAAGTTTGCACATTCTGCTTCTCAGCGGCCCGGGGTTTGCCAGTTCGGATCCCGGGTGCAGGCACAGCACCACTTGGCAAAAGCCATGCTGTGGTAGGCGTCCCACATATAAAGTAGAGGAAGATGGGCATGGATGTTAGCTCAGGGCCAGTCTTCCTCAGCAAAAAGAGGAGGACTGGCAGTAGTTAGCTCAGGGCTAATCTTCCTGAAAAAAATAAATAAATAAATAAAAATAAATAATAAATAAATAAAAACAACCTACCAATACATTGCCATTTAATGTTAATCCCCTAATCTCCACTGACATAATTCTCATTAACATTTCCCAAAACTTCCTTTTGGTAAATCCATAAAGAGTTATAAGCCTTTAATTAATTTACCTGCAGCATTGCCTTTGCACTCTTAATATTCTCTGGTCAGTCTTTTTAGTATCCTTTACAAACACAATTTCATCTATCAATAACTTAAGTGTTGGTGTTATTCCCACTAATTCCTCTCACTCTTACTCTCACAAGAATGGGGATATTATGGAACAAAACAGAAATTCCCTATTTTCATGGAACTTACACTCTAGTGAGGTGGTAAGCATAATAAATCAGAATATTATATAATAAGTTAAAAATAGTGAGTTCAATATAAAAATAGAGCAGAATAAGAGGTATTGAGCACATTAAGAGAAGAGACATAATGAACATGGTAACATTTCCCAAAACTTGAAGGAGGAGCAGGGATGAGCTATATGTCAACTTGGGGAAAAGGCATTCGAGAAAAGGATACAAATGATGCAAAGCCATGAGTGTGCCTTGAGGGAAATTTTTTTGAGGAAATTAAGGAATATTAGTAAGATTAATGAAGTCGATGGTGCTGGAAGAAAAGATGGACAGGAAGATATGACAATAGGAAGATAGAACAATTACAACAGTAAGAGACGACACCAAGCCAGATCATGCAGGCTCATTCAATTAATTTCAAATGTTATATGAGATAATGAGATAACGAAAATTGAGATAATGAAAAGCCACTGCAAAGTGTCAAGCAGAAAGTGGCATGATTGACATTTTGTTGAAGGGTTGCTCTGGTTGCTATGCTGAAACAGTTTGGAATGGAGAGTGAGTGACAAGATTCAGAGCAGGGATAAGAGTTAAGAAGCTGTTGCAACAGTCTTGGGAAGGGGTAATGATGGTTCTGACCAGAGTGACAACAGAGGGTGTTAATCAGTAGTGGTAAGGGTTGTGACATTTTGAATGAAGACCCAAAAGGATGCCTGGACAGATTGGAATACAGGGTGTGGAAGAACTCGAAGAAATCAGAAATGAATCCTTTTGGGGATTTCTTTCCTCCAGAATTATTGGTCCCTTAGGTTGTTGCTACCTCACTTATCCCACAAAGTCTTCATAGATTTTCTTTTTCTTTTAGTTGTTTGTTGGGGAGTTGGTCTTAAAAAACGCCCTGCCATTACTGTAAGCACATTAGAGCCTTCCTCTCTGCAAGTCCTCTACAGATGGTCTAACATCTCAGTTTAGATTCACAGGTACTTGGAATCTGGGTCTCAGCTAAATATGTAACAGGGAAAATATCAATTTAATATTACACATCTGCTTAGTCCTGGGAGTCTTTGTTATTGTGTGTGTGTATGCATGTATGT
This sequence comes from Equus quagga, assembly GCF_021613505.1. NCBI lineage: Eukaryota > Metazoa > Chordata > Mammalia > Perissodactyla > Equidae > Equus > Equus quagga. The sequence continues at coordinate 7,719,545 of NC_060275.1, forward strand.
GTCTGACATGTGTGTATGTATGTATGACACATACATACATGCACATACACTCATGTGTATACATACATGTACAATCATACACACGTGTGTACACACACATTTTAATGGCTAGTAAAATGCAAGTTTCTTAGAAAATTCCATTTCATTAATTTTTTTGGTTGTTTAAAACAAATTCTGTACGATGTACCTACTATTCTCTTTCTGGAAACACTGATGAGCTAAATGAAATAATAGATCAGTTTTTCTATATAAACCCAGAGAATTTTAAGTACTCCTGCAATTGGAGCAAGAATAAAAATGTAAAATAATTTTTACCCCAGAATTTATAATAATAATTGAAAATATATTTAGTCAAAACAAGAATGTTTTCTAAGAGAATACAGATTAATTTTTACATCTTCAAGTTTTAATAGAACGAGATAAGACCAGTTTAAATTAGACCATTCAACAGTTTCTTAGGTGGAAGACTCACTGCTCTGTTTTGGTAATGAGACATATAATGAGGTAGAGAAAGACTCACAAAACTCAGAGCTTTGAAGCATCTGCAGCTGCATATTAATGATTGCATCTGTTATGTTCTGCCTAGAGTTCCCTATCTGTAGAAAGTTGCATAACCACTGTCAAGAGATTTAAAAGGCTTCCATTAATTTGCAATGGCAGCAATTAGCAGAGATGATGCTAAGCCTTGCTAGATTTCAAGCTGTCAGTGTCTGGTCATTTATATGTGGGTTTTTTGTAAATTTGCACTATCATTTGGTTAAATGCGTTTATATATATGAAAAATGCTTTTATTGTTAAAAACTTTCTACATACCTAATAATATTTATAAATGGCATTGGAAGTCCCAGAATTGAACCCATATGGTATATAATAATGTGGTAAAACAGGAAGGAAATGCTAAATCACACATTAGAAATACTTCAGAGATAGAAAATATATTAGAGATCAAAACTCACTGAAGTCATAGAAATAGTAAGCCATCTTGTTAACAGAAATCATGCAGTGAAGTAATGGTGTGAAGAGAAAGCACAGGATCAGTTATCAGGAGATCAAGCCTAGAACTGTTGCTCTATCAGGAAATGTGTTGCAATGAGCAAATCCAGTTTCATAAGGTCATCAGATTTTCATTTGACACATTTTAAAGTTGAATAAGAAAATACTTTCACATAAAAGTGACATCAGCAAGATGACACATTAGGAAACCCTGGACTCTAGTTACCCCACAAAACACTACACTTCAGTAAAAATTAACAGACAAATTCCCTGTGTGAGAAATCCAGAAACTATTTGAAAAGCTTCTTCATCCTTGGAGAACACAAAACCAGACTCATTGAAGCTGATAGGGAGATTTGGGACATTCTCTCACTAGAGTTCCTGCCACCTGTGCCGTGCCATCAATTCAGGAACATTCTGTAGCTCTCAGCTTCACTCAGGGAAAGGAAGGGCTTGATCTGTGTGTCCAGTACCCCAACATCTGACAAAGAATGAGCATATTTCTCACCAGTCCTGGAGATCTGACATGTCTGGCACAGCCTAGCCACGCAGGAGAGAACAGAAACAGTGGCTCAGTCTGGTAGATGCCAGAGATCCTTCCCCATGCTCAGTATGCAGCAACTGGATGAAAAATCCAAGCTCTCACCTTCCCCCTGGGGAGGTAAAGAGTTGATCCATGTATCCATTGCCACAAATTCTCCAGGGATACCCAAAGACCTGGTATCTGACTTGCCAGTCTTGGAGTTCTGATGAGTCCAGTACAGTCTAAGCACTTGAGGGAGAACAGAGATGGCAGTTTGGACTGGTAGACATCATAGATCCTCACCCTTGGCTCCGTTCAAAGTGTACAAAGACCATAGTTTCTTCCTTCTCCCTAACAAGATAAAGAGTGTGTAGAGGCCCCCACAGTCTCTGACTAGATTGATTTATAAATATCTTCTCCTGTCCAGGGCCAGTCTGTGAAGACTGAGAGAGGTGCCTGCTCTGTCTAATGTGCAGACACAAACACATTGACTTCACAGAATAATCAGGTAAAGACCTTCCAAACAAAGGAATAAGATGAATCTCCAGAAACTGACCCTAATGAAATGGAGTTATTTCATTTACCTGACAGAGAATTCAAAATAACTATCATGAAGATGCTCATTGAAGTTAAGAGAAAAATGCATGAACGATGTGGTAATTCAACACAGATAGAAAATATAAAAAAGTACCAAACAGAAATCACAAACCAAAATTTACAATAACTGAACTGATATATTCACTAGAGTGGTTCAACATTTGACTAGATCAAGCAGAAGAAAAGAGCAGTGAACTCGAAGATAGGTCATTGACAATAATTCAGTCAGAGGAGCTAAAAGGAAAAAAGAATGAAAAAGACTGAAGAAAGATTAAGAGACTTATGGGATACCATCAAAAGGAATAACGTGTACATTATAGGAGTCTCAGAAGGAAAAGAAAGAGAGAGAGCAACAGAAAGCTTATTCAAAGAAATAATGGCAGAACACTTCCCAAATCTGGCAGAGGTAATGGACTTCCAGATCTCTGACGCCTAAAAAATGCTAAATAAGATGAATCTAAAGAAATCCACACTGAGACACATTATAATCAAATTATCAAAAGACAAAGAGAATTTTTAAAACAGCAAGAGAAAAGCAACTTTACAGGGGAGGCCCCATTAGGCCATCAGTGGATATTTCAAAAGAAATCATACAGGCCAAAAGGGAGTGAAATAATATATTCAAAGGGCTGAAAAAGGCCCCTGCCAACTTAGAATATTATACCCATTAAAAGCATCCTTCAAGAATGAAAGAGAGAAAGATTTTGACAAACAAAAGCTGAGTGAGTTCATCACCACTAAAACTGCCTTACAAGAATTGCTAATAGAAGTTCTTTAAGTTGAAAATAAAGGATGCTAAACAGCAACATGATAGCAGAAAAAAGTATAAAAGTTGTTGACAAAGGTAAATATATAGATAAATAAAGAATATTGTATTACTGTAATGGTGGTGGGTAAACCACTTCTAATTCTAGTATAAAATTTAAAAGACAAAAGTATTAAAAATAACTACAACCAAAACATATGCTATGAGACAAACAAGATGAATAGATGTAAACTGTGAGAACAACATAAAGGAGGAGGAGGAGAAGTTGAAGTCTAGAGATTTTTGTATGCAGTTGCACTTGTTGTTATCAGCAGACTATAGAAAAAATAGACTTGTAATTATAAGATAATTTATTGATCCCCAAGGTAACCACAAATAATACTTTTAGACGGTACACAAAAGAGAAAGGAGCCACAACATATTATATAAAAAGTCAACAAAATACAAAGGATGACAGCAAGAAATGAAAAGAGAAAAGAGGTAAAAGAGTAACAGAAAAAAACTAGCAAAATGGCAATTGTAAGACCTCCTCTGCTGATAATTAATTTAAATGTACATAGATTAAACTCCTGAGTCAAAAAGCACAGAGTGGCTGAATGGATAACAAAACAAAACCCAAGAATATGCTGTCTACAAGAAGCTGACTCCAGATTGAAGGAAACATATAGGCTGAAATGAAGGGATGGAAAATATATTTCATATAATGGTAACCAAAAGAGAGTAGAGATAGCTATACTTAAACAAAACAGACTTTAAGTCAAAAACTCACAAGAGACAAAGATGGACATTATAAATTGATAAAAGGGTCAATTGAACAGGAAGATGTAACAACTATAAATACGTATGCACTAAGCTTCAAAATACCTAAATCTATAAAGCAAGCATTGATAGAACTAAAAGAAGAAATAGACAGCAATACATAATAGTAGGAGACTTCAATAGCTCATTTTCAATAATGGCTAGAACATCCAGATAGAAAATCAATATGGAAACAGCAGACTTTAAACAATATAGATCAAATGAACCTAACATATTTACAGAAAATTCTACCTAAAACAGCAGAATGCACATTCTTTTCAAGCACACACAGATCATTCTCCAAGACAGATCACATCTTAGGTTACAAAACAAGTCTTAAAAACTTAAGATTGAAATCATACCAAGTATCTCTTCTGACCACAATAGAATGAAACTAGAAACCAATATCAAAAGGAAAACTGGAAAATGCACAAAGATGTGGAAATTAAACAACTCACTCCTGAAAAAATATTGGGTCGAACAAGAAATCAAAAAGGAAATTAGAAAATCACTCAAGACAGTGAAAAAAACAACATACAAAATTTATGGGATGCAGCAAATGCCGTAGTAAGACAGAAGTTCATAGTGATAAATACCCATATTTTTTAAAAAAGAAAGATATCAAACTACCAAAATCCATACCTTAAAGAACTAAAAAAAGAACAAACTAAGCCCAAAGTTTAGCAGAAGAAAGGTAATAAGGATTAGAACAGAAATAAACAAAGTAGAGAATAGGAAAAAAATCAACAAAACTGAGTAGCTTTTTGAAACGATAAACAAAATTGACAAAACTTTAGGTAGACTAAGAAAAACGAAGCGAGAAGTTTCCAATAATAAAATCAGAAATGAATGAAAAAACATTACAACTGATGCCACAGAAATAAAGAGGATCTTCAGGCAACAATTATATGCCAATAAACTATATAACCCAGAAGAAATGGATAAATACCTAGAAACATACAACTTACCAAGACCAAATCATGAAGAAATAGGAAGTCTGAGCAGATGTATAACTAGTATGTAGACCGAATCAGTAATCAAAAACCTGCTAACAAAGAAAAGCTCAGGACAGACGACTTCACTGGTGAATTCTACCAAACTATTAAAGAAGAATTAATACCAATCCTTCTCAAGCTCTTCCACAAAATGAAAGAGGAGGGAACACTTCCAAAATATATGTTACATTCAAAACTTTAAAAAACCAAGCAATCCAATTAAGAAATGGACAAAAGTCTCAAATAGGCGTCACCAAAGAAGACATACAAATGGTCAACAGGTATATGAAAAAATGCTTAATAGCACTAATCATCAAGGAAATGGAAATCAAAACCACAAGAACATATCAATTCAAACCTGTTAGGATGGCTACTATAAAAATCAAAAAGACAGCTATTGGTAAGCATGTGGTGAAACTGGAAGCTTTGCACACTTAGTGGGAATGCAAAATGATACAGCCAGTAAGGAAAACAGTATGGAAGTTCCTGAAAAATTAAAAATAGTATCACCTGGGGCTGGCCCCGTGGCCGAGTGGTTAAGTTCCTGTGCTCCGCTGCAGGCGGCCCAGTGTTTCGTTGGTTCGAATCCTGGGCGCTGACATGGCACTGCTCATCAGACCACGCTGAGGCAGCGTCCCACATGCCACAACTAGAAGGACCCACAATGAAGAACATACAACTATGTACTGGGGGGCTTTGGGGAGAAAAAGGAAAAAAGTGAAATCTTAAAAAAAAAAATAGTACTACCTAATAATTCAGCAATGCCACTTCTCGGTATTTATCCAAAAGAATTGAACTCAGAATCTCAAAGAGATATTAGGACTCCTATACTCATAGCAATATTATTCATGATACCCAAGATGTGGAAACATACCTAACGTCCTTTAACAAGTGAATGGATAAAGACAGTGTTGTATATACATACAATGGAATACTATTCATTCTTGAAAAAGACGGAAATTCTGCAATATGTGACCCTATGGATGAACCTTGAGGACATTATGCTAAGTGAAATGAGCCAGTCACAGAAAGACAAATTCTGCATGATTGCACTTATATGAAGAATCTAAAATAGACAATTCGTAGAATTAAAGAGTGGAATGGTGATTGCCAGGGGCCAAGGGGAGGGGGCAGTAAGGAGTTACTAATCAATAGGCATAAATTTCTGTTCAGAGAAATGAACAAGCTCTAGAGATCTATGTATGACACTGTACCTATCGTCAACAATAATGTATTATAAACAAATTTTTTAAGAGGGTAGATCTCATGTCGTGTTCTTATGACAATAAAATGAAATTCTAAAAAATGAAAATACTTTCATTATACCATCCCTCTTTTTCCTCAATAAGATGAAATAGTTCACCCAATAACAAAAAAGACTTAGTGAATATCTCCTAGCTTCTTACAGCCCATGAATGATCTCTAAGGACTCTTTCAGTATCCTAAAATTGATAACAGTATCAAAATGCTTATACAAATTATCATGAAAATCTAAACACATTTTTTCCTACCAGCCACTCTGGAATATTGAGAAAAGATATTCAGAGTAGGAGTGATCAGAACAGCAGAAGAAACAGCTGCTGCAAATTACTGAAACACTAATGCAGAAGGAGTAAAACAAACAGAGATTTTTATTTCTCATATAAGGAGAAGCCTGGAGTTAGGTGGTTCCTGATGTTGGTTTAGTCGCTCAAGAGTACCAGCATCTAAATCAGAGTCCAGGTCTTCATAACTCTCCCACCATAGCACCATTCAAGAAGAAATACATAAAACGAGAGGTTGCTTGAATCAGAAAAGCAAAGGCTTTCCCAGTAAACTCCAGAACTGTGTCACAGGCATTCATAGTTATAATGAAGCTATTACTTTTTAAATTTTCAATTATCTCTAATAGGATCTGGCAAAGGAGAAAGGGTTAAAAGCTGGTCAAACGAGCTGCTTGTATCTGCCACAATGACGGATCTATGTATGGCTGGTAGAGGAGAAAATTAATTTATCTGATACATAGTAAAATGTTCCAGTTCTGAAACTACTGTTTAGTCTGCCTGAGGTCTGCCATATGTCTAGTATTTCTGTCTCCCAAATTCCTACCTGTCTCTTTATAATAAACCCATATTATTTGAGATAACTCAATAAAGCTCTTACATCAGACCATAAAATCTTATTTATCAATGAAGAGGCTGAAGCTCCACGGTTAACCATTTTGTCCAAAATGAAAACACAAGTGGAATCAAAATTTAAATTGAGATTTCATTGATTCTAATAACAAGTTTGTTTCTCCACTCAGTTCTCCAGATTGCATTCGTCATCCATCATCTCACAATGGAATGTAAATTCCATGAGGATAGAGATTTCATCTGCCTTGTTTGCCCCTGAATTTACAGTGCCTGGAACAGTGTGTGACAAGTGTTTGGTGCTCAACGAATAAATAATTGTTGAATGAATGAATAGTAAGCCTCAATAAATGTTAGCTTATTTTTATCATTCTCACTTACTCAGAGTAAATACTAGTGGTTGCTCTGCATATCCCTCCGTTTATATCTGGAGGTTGTATTTCTTGTCATCTCAGATCCATACAACAGTGCCCTGCCCACTCAAAATTGTGAAGTAAGTGTCTCTTGGCAGTGAAATCCTTTCACAAACCATGTGAGCTTTTCTCCATAGGAGAGGACAAATAGCCCTCAGAGTTTTTCTGAGACAATCACATCTGAAACAAGTCTGTACATTAGAAGCATTCACATACTGACATCTGCAGAAAGAAAGTGACAAACACAAGCAGAGGAGGAAGGCTAAAAACACACAGTTCTAGAAGCACAACATTCTGGGGTCTTTTGCGGGCAGGACAACCAACCTCCTCAGCTCTACAACCTCTAAGGCCTTCTCTGCAGTATAAGGATTAATGCTTATAATGATATGCTTGAGTTAAGACTAATTTCAAAATTCTGCTCAATAAGTCTCCTTGAAAAACTTTGGGAAGTTGTTATCCAACTAAAAATAAAGTTTATATCAAGCATAATTAGAGTAAAATACTTTTTCAAATAATGTCTCAGTTGTGAATGTCTACTTGTGTATATCAAATTATTACTGTTTTACATTGTTGATCAATTCTTGGTGTACATACAAAAGTTTAATTTCATGATGCTGCACTATACAGAGCTCCAGGTTGCATTGGTTATGAAGCTAATTGTTACAACGTAAATTTTGTTGACACCTTAACAGAAAATTGATGATGCATAAAAGCATTTGTTCAGTTGGTTTCACATATGGAAAATCTTAATTGTAGAGCTCTTGGACATAGAAATATGTCTTCACGGCAATAGTAATAAAGAGTTGATTTTATCTAATAGACTGCATATAGCATCTGTTATTCAGTATTCAAAGGAGTGCTTCCAGCATGCACAGATGGAAAAATGTAGCCTTTTTAAAAGTTGCATCATTTTAATGAAGTGTATTTAATATAGCATGGCACTTTTCAGAAATTATGAAAAGATTCATCCTAGAAGAGCATTTGGTCAACTTTTATAAATGCTCCATTCAGTTACTCTACATTTTTAAAGAATGTGAAAATTACTAATTTCAGTAAATTATAGTTTACTCTTAAAATTAGCAGGGAAGCTATCTACATTCCCCTAGTACCGTATTCCCCTAAGTATCCCATTGCCCACTTTCATTTTAAGGATCCACATTTAGGAGACACATATCTTCATACAGGAGATCTATCTGAGTTTTATGTAGAGGGTTGACTAAAAACGATAGATTCTTGATGTTTATCCATGAGATACCACTGCTGACAGGAGATTACTATTTTGGATTAACATTTTTATTCTTCACGAACATAGTCATTCCTTCCATCTTGTCTACCCATCTATGCGTTTTTAAATGGGTATTAACTAGCCTGAAAGCATACGACTGTCCGTTATGTTTACTGCCCCCATTTATTTTAGATTCACAGGTTAAATTTCTTACTTTCCAGTAAATTACTATTTTGCTACTTATGCCACCTTGATAAAGACTTTTCTGTGCAATATTTCCTTTGTAATAAAGATATATATCTACAGTGAAAGAGAAAATTAAATCTATGCTATTCATGGGAAAGTTTATGGGTTGCAATACCACCAACGTTTAAGAGCATTTTATTAATTTCCTACTTATTTACCCATTACTACTATCTAAGGTGTACTACTAGTCACCAAAATCTCAATGACAGATATGACATTAACAATTTCACAAAATTACATTATTTTAAATAAAAATTAAAACAGTGAGAAAAGATCATTATACAAGTTTCAGTTATAAGGAGAGGTGAAAAATACACACTTTACCTAAGTATATGAAAATTAAAAAGACATTTATATCACCCGTGCTTCACCTATTATAGTCTGGAAAATATTAATTGCATGTCCTGTCATGAGCTAAGCTACAATATCAGAAATATCTGTTCTATAGAATATAGTTTAAAGAAGAATAAGGTCACAATAAATAACTCAAACATCATAAATTTAAGAGAGAATGGCAAAGAAAAATAAGTTGTATTCATTCACAGGTTGATTATTTGCTAGATAGGCTTCCCATGTCATTGTCTTACTTTTCCATTTTTATTAAATGAGGTATATATTTTCCATATTCCTTTTACCTAAGGGTTGATAAGGAAATCTTATTAAGTAACTATAAACTGGTATATTTTCTAACTTAATTAGTCAATCTGATTCATGTTATTGTTAAGTTTTGTCTTGTTTGCCACTGTATTAAATACTCGATTAAACTAAAATTGTGATATGAAGTGATCAATAGTTTTTCATATTTGAAATATTCCCTTCTTTTTCAGACAATATAAAGCAAATGACTTCTTTATCAATTAATTCAATAAATATTTATTTAGAGCCTTTCTGTGATAAGCCATTTGCTGCCTTTGATGATCCAGTAGGAAATAAACATCACCCCATCTCTAAAATACCTTGCAATACAGTGGGGGAGAAAGGCCCAAGAATATCATTTACGTGTGATAGGATGCATATAAGTATGCACAAGTATTACGGTTACATTCCTTTTCTCTTGCTACTGTGATATAGCTTATCACCTAGATAAGGACCAAAGAAACTTGCCAATTCATACAATTTACTAGGTCATTGAGCCTCTGCTATGTGCCAAGCACATGTAAGAATATAAAAATGCATGCTGACTTAACACTGAACTCATGAAGTTTACAATCTAGCATGGAAATAACTTGACCTCCATTGCAAAGAAGATCTGCTTAATGATGTATTGACTTGGCTTAATATCATAATAATTCCTATGTTGAAAATTTAAAAAATATATCACTTAGGTCACCCATACGTTTCAAAAGTATATATAATAACACTATACAATCTGTTGTGCTTATTCTTTATAAATTATTATTGGGCCAAATTGTTTTGTTCTAGAAACAACATCCCTCCATGGCAGAACTGCTCTTCCCTTGTCTCCTTTGCCCCTGTATAAAGGCTGCTTTTTAAGAGTATGGTTAGCTCTGATGACTGGTGACCAGCACTAAACCCATTAGAACATTCCACTCAGAATTTTCCGTACTTTTCTTTAACCTTTCCTTGTTTCTTCCTCTAATCAGAAAAATACTCATATTTGGGGTTACATCTGTGTATGATCAAGTGAGGTGACAACATAATTAGTCAAAATAAATGAAGGGATCAATGGGCTACATGTCACCACTGCAAGAATACAAACACTTGAATCATGAAGAGCTGTATTAAAATTCTAGTTCTCTCATTTATTAATGATTGAAAATTTATTTAATTTACTGAGTCTAAATGTACGCATTTATACAATAGATATGACACCACCAACATCATAGAGTTATGGATGAAATTCAACTAATACTACAGGAAAAGTATCTAGTACAATGCCTTACACATGGTCAATTAGTGACATAATTTCTTTAGCTACCAGATTATATGTTAGCAGATGACCACACTTACTGACTCTTAAGAAAATGGTGGATATCTTTGGTGAGTTGGTAACTGGAAGATAATTTCCAAGTGAACTTAACAGTATATCATCAAAACAGTTCCTTATATAATATTTGTTCTGATTTTTATCTACTTGTAAGCCTTAAATGTAAAAGATAGATTATTAGATGATGCAACGTGTGTAAAACTCCACAACTGACTTGTCACATAGTAAAAGGCCAGTAATATGATTTGTCATTAAAAATAAGATATTAGAAGGTAAGCTTTAAGTGAGTTTATGGTTTACATTTTACAGTATTTAGATTTAACTGAAAAAATGCAAGTAATCATATACGTATTTTCCCACAAAGCCTGCAAGATTAGAAAACAAATGTGTCATCAGTATGATTTATGCCCCAATAGACTTTTCCTAAAAATCTTAATTAAGCTTCCTCTAGGGCTAGCAGTCTTAAAAGAAAATATTGTAGCTTTCCCTTGCTGCCTCCACTAGAAATAGTTCTCAAGTTAACTAACACTTTTTCTTTGTAGCACCATATAGGAAGACAGAAGGGCCAAAATCTTGAGATGTGTCAAATTGCTTTTGGAAATAATGACTTGTTGCCATGGTAACCTAGAACCTAACGAATCTATCACAAGATACAAGATCTCAGTACAGGTGTGGGATGAAAAGCACTGGAGATTTTAAAATAGTGACTCAGTTGCCTGAATCATATTCTCTTTTTCCTCAAGTATTAGATAATAGAGTATCATCTAGCAAATGAACTCAAGTCAGGTGTGATTATTATTTTTTTCTCCAAAACTGTGGAGAACTACTATGTACAGAGCTGATTTTAAAATAGGATGTTTGTAATACCTTCCAGGCAATCTTTAAACACATGTCCTTTTTTATTGTATTTTTCCTGTCCCTGACAGATAGCAGTACTTTATTGTTTATATACAGATAAAGTGCGGCCACTTTAGAGTGATGGCACCATTTTTAATTTTTCTTAGATTGAATTGTGAACATTAATAAAGAGAAACAACAGAGAGGCAAGTGGACAGAGTAGTACATTCTTACATTTAGACATTGGCACTGATGTCCTACTAACTGGGAGAAATGATTGACTACTGTCGTGCCTGTGGTGTGATATGCTATACTCTCAAGACGAATCATGGCATTGGCAGTTCATGCTCAAGAAAGCTGCACAGGATGGAAAAATGATATGTCACAACTGAAGCACACTGACAGTGAAGATTTCACAGCTGCTGCCTGCCCAGGACCTGACTCTGATGTGATATTTCTTCTACTCTTTAAATTGAGTTTTATTGAAATCATTTGAAAAGCATCATGCCATGTTAGGAAATTATTTAACAATCCAAAATCATTTCTGATATTAAAGTCTAAACAGGTTGTTCAAGTTTCTTTAATGACAAAGTATGAAGCTGAGAAGAAAATTAAATAAATATGAAATCTTTGAAGAATAAATAACAGCCCCTCTGTTCTTAAAAAGCCTGCTAAATGTCTATGTTGTGTAACTACCAGTGAATAAACTCTGACCCCATAGCTCCCAGGAGATAGTTGTCAGGATATACCAACCACCACCCACTTTGACATAATTAGCGTGGAGAGCTGAAGCAGAGCTTCATGGGTCAGAACGGAGCCATGTGGTCAAGCGCGCACAGCCTCTGACTTTCTCTTGTCTCAAGTAGTTTGAGCTGCAGCATCCCATTGTGCTATAGAAATGTGGAAGCAAGAAAAATTTAATTTCCTTTGCCCAGATATACCATTCTATGTTGGAATATGTAAGCATTAAAAAAGTTCAAACTAAAAGATTGCAAAATTAAAACCACTAAATCCAGTAACCACACTTGCATGGAGTCTAGTGAGAAATACTGTCGTATTCTTTGGAACGGTGGTGTTGGAACTGAGGAGTTAGAACTCTTTTTCTATTCATCCCAACTTTGGTTAAAAGAAAAGAAAAATCAACTCAAATGCTAGAGATACAAAGACAAACATAAAACACTACTTGACCTGAAGGAACTTATCATCAGGAAAAGGACCTATGTACAGATATTTTAGAAGCCATGTAGCATCATTGTGGGAGAGAGTTGGATCTGGTGCCTTGATAACTCCAGAGCAGCTTATGTTACCCCCAGAGCTTTGCAAAGTATTCCTGGACGAGAAGGATCAGAAGAAAATTGTAGAGCGATTTGGAGCCAGGGGCTTATTAGGAATGAAATTTCTACTTTCAAAAGTGTTGAGGTGTTTTAGGCAAGAAAAGTAGCACCAGCAGAAGCTCAGAGGTGTTGGGCATGTGGCATGAAGAGATTTACGTTTCAGAAGAAAACAATGTTTAATATTTTAAGACCGTAGGATGGAAGAGTTTAAAATATACCCAAGTGAGAGAGCGAACAAAACGTTCTTTAAGTAGAGTAATAATAATATGGATTGTGGGTCAAAAAATAAGTATTTACAGGTAGGTTATGAATACTTACATAAGGAATAGCAGATACACCAAATAATCTAGGAATATTTCAGGTTGGGAATCTGGAAAGACCACTAACTGAGATATGGAAGATTTATTTTTTTTGAGAAAGATTAGCCCTGAGCTAACTGCTGCCAATCCTCCTCTTTTTGCTGAGGAAGACTGGCCCTGAGCTAACCTCCATGTCCATCTTCCTCTACTTTGTGTGTGGGATGCCTAGCACAGAATGGCTTCTGCAAAGCAGTGCCATGTCTGCACCCAGGATTCGAACTGGCGAACCCCAGGCTGCCGAAGCGGAATGTGCGCACTTAACTGCTGTGGCACCAGGCAGGCCAGATATGGAAGATTTTAAGAAGAGATATGGAGGACACAATGAGTTCCATTTTAAAATATAGTGGACCTGTGGTATCTTTGAGATATGCAAAGGAGATGAAGAATAGACAACCTGAATTTCAGAAGAAAAGACAAAATAGATAGAGATTTGAAGACACAAGGATCTGTGATAATCAAACCCATGTGCAGAATGGCATGATGCCTTAGATTTGACATAAAAAATAAGATCTAAGCTCCAGTTTCAGCTGGAATATACAGAGCACTGTAAATATGCTCCTTCTTCTCAACAAGAAGAAAAGCTGGAAAAACAAAATTGACCAATTTTTTTGATCCCATGATAGAACTCATGATGCAGAGAAGCAGTTATTCCATAATATGGAGATACACAAGGACCTTCGGCATGATTATAGCCTGAGCATACATAAACTGAAATATATTACAGCCATGGCAGACAAGCTGGAAGAGAGAGATTGGAATATACCATCATAAAGTCGTTTCACTGCATGTGAATTGGTATACAATTGTATGAAGAGGTTCTCAGATTAACTAAAAATATATGTTGCAACCTCATAAGAATCATTTTAAAAGTTTCAAAAAAAAGTATAGAGACTAAATCAATTGAAGAGATTACATGGAATCATACAATAAAACTCACTTAAGAGAGGGCAGAAGAAGAGGAAAACTGATGCAATGAATAGAAAATAGCTAGCAAGATGGTAGATTTTAAACTGACTTTATCAATAATCTTCTTTTTTCTTTATTTCATGAGGAAGATTAGCCCTGAGCTAACATCTGTGCCAATATTCCTCTACTTTGTATGTGGGATGCCTCTGCAGCACGGCTGATGAGTGGAGTAGGTCTGCACCTGGGACCCAAACCCATGAACCCGGGCTGTCAAAGTGGAGTGCACAGAACTTGCACCACTTGGCCACAGGGTGGCCGCTCAATAATCATTTTTAATGTAAATGTTCTAAACAAACCTGTTAAAAGAGATAGTGTGACTAGATACAAATGCAAGACCTATCTATGGTCTGTGTACAAGAGACCCACATTAAATAGATAAAGATTTAGGTAGAAGTAAATGGATGAAGAAAAATTAAGCATTCAAAACTAACCAAAGTAAACTGGACTGGCCATATTAATTTCAGTCAAGGTAGATTTCAAAGCAAGGAAAATTATCAGAGATAAGGATGTACATTAGCTAATAAAAATGGTCAATTCTGGGCTAGTCCCAGTGGCCTACTGGTTAAGTTTGGTGCGGTAGGCTTCATCAGCCTGGGTTCAGATCCTGGGCACAGACCTACACCACTCTTCTGTTAGCAGTCATGCTGTGGTGGCAGCCCACATAAAAATGCAAAGGAGGAAGATTGGCAATGGATGTTAGCTCAGGGAAAATCATCCTCAACAACAAGAAAAGTAAATTCTGCAAGAAACATAACAATCTCACATGAGTAAACACTTTAAAACAGAGCTTCAAAATATGAGACAAAAAGTTGATGGATTGAAGTGGAGAAAGACACATCCACAATTTTATTTGGAGACTTCAACAACCCTCTCTCAACAACTGATAGAATAAGTAGGGAGAAAATTAGTAAGGATACTGAATGATGTGAATAGCACTATCAACTACCTTGACATAAGTGACCTAACAGAGAACTCCATGTAGACAAAGCAGAATGAAGGACATAATAAAAATTAAAGCAAAAATCAACAAATTGAAAATAAGAAAACAATAGAGAAAAATCAATGAAACCAAAAGCCGATTCTTTAAAAAGATTAATAAAGTAGACAAACCACTAGCAAGACAAAGGAAAAAAGAAAGAAGACACAAACTACTAATATTAAGAATGAAACAAGGGATATCATTACACACCCTGCACACATCAAGAGGATAATAAGGAAATACTGCAGACATTTCTACACACATGAATTGGATGACTTAGACGAAAAGGACCAATTCCTCAACAAACACAAAATGCCACAACTCACCCAATATGAAACATAATTTGAATACCCTTATATTTATTAAGGAAATTAAATCAATAACTTAACAATTCAAGTGCATCCAGGGAGATATAGGGCCAGAGGTTTGCTGACTTGGAGCAGATGCTATGAGATTCCATAAGCCAGAAGAACACATAAATAGTAATTTTGATGAATTTCTCTCCGGCCCCTCTCCAGTGTGGGAGGGTGAGAGTGAGAAGCTTATGGGAGGACAGTTATACAGAGGCCCCATGTTTTCACAGGCTTTTCCTCCAGAACTCTTCCAGGCTTTCACAGGGAGAACTGGGGAAAGTTCCCCTGTGGCTCTGGCAGGGAAACAGGAAAAAAAGCCATGATTAAACCCTCTCAGATTCTTCTCCCTTAACAAACAAAGGCTTCGTCTCCAGGGGCAAAGCGATGCTTTGATGCTTCAGAAGTGAAAGAGCAATAAAGAATTTCTCAGGGGAAAAAAAGTTTTTTAAAGATATATATATCTCTACTATACCTATTATAGTAGATATCTATAAAGATATACATATATCTACTATAATATTCTAATATCTATTTTATATATATATATATATATATATATATATAATTTGCACTTACAAACCTTCCAACAAAGAAAATTCCAGACCCAAATAGTTTGACTTGGGAATTCTACCAAACATTTAATGAAGTAACGCAAATTCTACACAACCTCTGCTAAAATACACAAGAAGAAGGAATCCTTTCAAACTCATTTTATGAGACTAGTATTACCCCAGCACAAAAAGCCATTCAAAGACTTCAAAAGAAAGTATAACTCCAGATCAATATCTCATAAACGTGTATGCAAAAGTCCTTAACAAAATATTATGAAATACAATCCAGCAATATAAAAAAAAGGATAATACATCACAAGAAAATGGAGTTTATCCTATGAATATAAGGATGTTTCAATGTTCAAAAATAAATCGATGTAATTCAACATATTAACAGACTAAATATGTGAAAGTTTATGATCATATCAATAGATGCAAGAAATGCATGGACAAAATTCAATTCCCTATAAAACTCAACCAACTAGGAACTGAAGGGAAACTCCTTAACCTAACAAAGAGTACCTGTCAAACACTTACAGCTCTCATAATCAACTGTGAAAGATTAATGCTTTCCTCCTAAAATCTGGAACAAAGCAAAGTTTGTCACCACTCCCATTCAGCATCTTACTGGAAGTCCTAACACATGCAACAAAGCAGGAGAATAATATAAGATAAAATACAGGAAAAAATAAAGCTTTCTATTTGCCAGTGACATTTATGTTTATATAGAAAATCCCAAAGAACCTACAAAAAAAGTTTCTTATAGTGGGAGAGGGAAGTTACAGATAGTCAAGAAGAAAAAGCTGGAATGAATCCCATGGAACTGCCTTAGAGTCAAAGACATTAGCATAAACTGAAATTTAGCTTAACATAGAGATGGATAAACGGGGAAACAATTATAGATATGTGTGTATATGGGTTAGTAGTCAGATGCACATTACCTAGCTCTCTTCTTCAAGGGGCTCAGGAAGCAATGACATCTTATGAGTAACAAGTGAACCCAGGGCCCATGGTTGCTAATACCATTCTCCAATAAAAGAAATAAAGGCTTCTTGAAGAAATGGCTAGTTCTAGGGCTGGGACAGGGCATATTCAAGATAAGCCTGAAGTACCTTGTAGTATCAGAAAATAATGAAGCACCTAAACAATAAAAAGGGATATTTCAAAGGAGTGTCGGAGCCAAACTAAAGGAACCTCCATTGTATATCACAGGTCACTTGTCTCATTATTGTGTACTTCAATAAAATATTTTACTTAAAAAAAATCCAAGTTCCAGCAATGATTGACACTTACATAACAACATTTAATTTGGGAATGTTAGTCACGTGCACCTCTGGGTGATGTGTTTGGGCGGAGGAAGTGAGGTCACAGGTGACACTCAATTCATCCTGTACATTCTTTTAAGTGATAGGATTAATGATTGCATTTGCAAGGGAACATTTTGAAAGAGAAAAATAATTTGGCATTATTGAAGCAATTGCAATGTGAAACTAAGGCTTTCCTATTCCAGAACATGCTTTTTGATATCTTATCATCAAACAAAATTCAGCCTAAAGAAGGAAAATTTTTACAGATTCTCACTTTGGCAGCAAACACTATTGAAGGAAAGGTTGACTTGTGTGTGTGGAAAGTGCCCGCTGCTTAACTTACAGGACTTACGTATTTAGGGAATAAAAAGGGAAAAAGGACATTTTGGTTTTCAGGTCCACACAGAGCCCTTGAAGACAGGACATTGTATTTGTCCCTCTCCAGCAGCAGCAATGAGCCTGGAAACTATTAGACAGACAATAAGTACTTAGGGAATAAATACGTCAATTTCTATTTATCCTGCTTTCTCATTTAGACGATTAAAACCAGGTCTATGACACTAGTGACATTTGAAAAATATTCTCTCTAGGGTAGTAGCAGTCTTACCAGATGCAGAGGAAGGTGCTTAACTTTATGAGAAAATCGTGGTGACCACAAAATGTACCTAACTGAATTCTATCAAATGCGATTTCTTAAGCCTTAATCTCAACATTAACATCTAGATCAAGTCACATGCTTTCTACCCTTGCACAGTTCTCCACCACTTCCTTAACGACGTTCAAATAGATTTCCCATTCCTTTCATTAATCAATAAAACTCCTCATATTGGACAAGCATTGTTGCATCATTTTGTACTAACTGTTTCACTAAGCAAGCCAACACAGTAATGCCCCCATTTGTGGCCAAGGAATGTGAAATAGAGAAATTAAAATATATATCAGAGATTTAAGTTAAATAAGTTGCAAGGAAAAACTTAATTTTGGCCTTTTGATTGATATTTTGCTGATCCCCAGCACATCGCATCTGGGTGCGAGTGGGGATAACAGCTTTGTAAATGGGGATATTTTTAAAATTGCGTAAAATTCATTAGAATGGGCCTATAAACACGCACATACTATATCCTGTATATAAGAATGCCATGATCATAACATTTGTTCCTCCCATGCATACACTCCCTGGAGCCTCCAAGCACACATCACATTTGAGGGAGCTGGCCAAAACGGTGACTTTCAGAGTCAACATGGACCATCTTAATATTCTCATTAACACATGAGCCGTCCGGCACAGTGCAATTTTCCTAAAAAGTAGGGCTGCTGTTTCCTGTTTTCTGTTTATTTTAGATAGAGCACATTAGTTTTGTTTTCTTTGACAGTGATATAGTTATATTTAAAAATAAAACATTAAGTCAGGTTTTTTATGAAAAGGGAAAAACAATGCTAAGCGAGGTGAAAAATATTTTCATTAATGCTTCCTCTGAAAACAGAAGGCCTGGAATTTTATACTTTTGGTTTATTATTCTCACTTTCAAAAGGATGATTTTATTTGACTGAAAGAAAATTCTTGGCGATAGTGTCTATTTCTTTTTTTTATATTCATGTTTTGCTATTTATTTTCCATACCCTTATTCTTTTTCTCTCTGCCTATTATCCATCATACACTCTTCACCCACATCTTATACTTTTCTGATTATATTTTTCCTGCTAGATCTTCATATTGAGTTCTGTGACTTGCGGTCATTTAAAAAGAAACCCTGGCAATATTTTTAATTAGGTAAGTCTGCTCTTTGCCTAGGAGAAGAGCAGGGAGTATTCACGGGTATATTAATTTACCTGTTTGAGGATCCCTGGTCAGAGCACTTCCAACCCACCTTGGTGTGAGTTTTAAAAAGGCACCCATTTCTTGAGAGACAATTTTTTCCCTCTCGGAAAATAGTTGCAATCTGGAGGCTCTGTTATAACAAGATATTTTGTTGTCATTTGCCAGAATAGATGATGAATGTATAAATCTATGGATGTGAAAAGCCCTCCCAGGGTTGCATATTTTAGGCAGGTTCTTCAATTCTGTCTTCCGGTTTGCTACTTTCAATTCCATTTTCTAAGCTACTGTAATTCAATCACTGGTTTTTCAATTATATTGGTGTCTATTTTTTTCAAATCTATAAATTTAAGTAAATTCTAACACCCATTTTGAGTTTTGAGTACTTTTGAGTTTTGTCATTATTTCTGTTTCTTTTTTAAAACAATTTTGAGCCTTGTTGTCTCTCATTTATTTTTTTTACTTTACAGATGCTTATATCTCAAGCATGATGTGCTAGACATTATTGGGAATATTTTATGAATATTACCTCATTGTTCTATGATAAACCTTACCTGGCCGCTCAGCTCGCTGACTGGTGGGTGACATAACCCCAACTCAGGTACATCCGATATAAAGTAAAGGCAGCTGGACCGCCCATTCCACGATGGCCAGATCTCTTGCAGCAAGCCACCTCCATGCATACGTAGGTCCAGTGCTTTCCTAAGCAGCAGCACTCAGAGGCTTAGGTTTACCAATGCTGGGCAGAGATGGTTCATGAGATTTTGGCTTTAAAAACTCACCCTGTTCCTCTTCTCTCAAAACTTGTCTTGGAGAGGCGCTAGGGTCCTGCTTGAGAGTAAAACTTTTCAGCCTTCAGTCTTTGGTTTCTTGCTGTTTTCTGTTTAACAAATATCAAACTTCTTCCCTATTGTCGCCTATTCTTGGGATGATAATTATCTTGTTTCTCATACATGCTTTGTTTTATTTTATTAATTTCCTTGTTTGAATGCAATTTTCTGTATCGTGAGATTTTCTTTATGAAGGTTTTGTTTTCTTTTTTTGCCCATGGGAATTCTGTGTCCAGCTTGTGGAAATCTCTCCATATTCTAGTTTTGCATTTCTTCTGAAGGGAAACTGGGGAATTCATAAACTCAGAATCAGTGTTGGTCTTAATTACACAGTGTTGGTGGATTCGTGCCTCCCAGAGCTGAAGTTTAAATTCAGATCTATATCTCCGGGTGGGATGATGTTTGGTTTCCAATTCTCTTTGAGTGGCATGGCATGCGGGCAAGCTTCTGCCATTTCTGAGGTCAATGGGAAGAGTTTTCCCAATCCCAGGGTCAAAGGTGGGCTAGCACTGGAGGTTAGCATATTTCTGGTTTTCTGGTGGGGGAGAGGAGGAGCAGACAGGAGCGTGCTTCTTCCTTAGATAGGCCTAAGACCGGCCTGCTTTCCCATACCCTTCCGTGGACAGCAGGACCAAGCCCCATTGCTAAGGCACTCATGTGTCCGGTCCTCCCACAGACCACTGCAGGTGAGCCCCTGCATGCTTCTGGTCTTTTGGGACCTGGGGATTTCTGCTATCGATTTTCAGTTCATATATATTTTTAAATATTTTTTGTTGTATTTTCTCCATTGTTGCTTTACATTCTTGAGACCTAAGAGTCCTTCAAGACCTCAACTATCATAATTCATACAGTATGGTGCCTACTTTAAATACCTAATTCTTAGATCCAGTTTTATTCTGCATTGTTAGCAATCTACTATTTTTAGCCACACACTTTATAGCAACAAGAAAGAAAGCATTTCCTAGTCAAGGAACTATAAGATGATAAAGTTGTTACATTTTAGCATTCACTCTGGAACTCACTATTGAGAGGGGTTGTTCCTTTCCACAAAATGTGTTGAATGACACCAACTAGTGATTTTAATTTCTAAACTTCAAAAGATTTGACAGTTTATCCTCGGTAGTTTTCAGTTTATAGACACCTTGTACTTCATCTTAAAAAAATTTCCATAAGATTGTAGGATTTTATTTCAAATTTTCTTTTATTATTACAATAACTGTTTTAAAATTGTTCTCCAAACAGCCCCAGAATTTAGTAACGGTGCCTCAGAAAAGTGGAAATTTGCACGTTTATATTCAGACCCTCCTTCACTTTCAGCAGAACCGCTCTCCTTTTCTTTGAACACAAAAAGCTAAAAGATTGAAAACAACTACATAAAGCCAATGGTATAATAATGTGAGTTACAGTTTCTCATCTTCAAAAAGAAGATGACTGAAGAAGAATATGCTTTGTGGAAGTAGTCTGAGGAGAATCATTCAATAGAAAATGCTGCATATTGAAATAAGTTTATCAGGAGCATCACAATAGATAATATATACTGCGAACTCTTGTGTGTCTAGGAATCCTAACTGATTTACATTTATTAACTTGGTGGAATTCCAAAACAATCTAATAGGTGGGTCATATGGTCCATATTTTACAATGAGAAAAATGAGGCACAAAAAAGTAACTAAATTACCCAAGGGTATTTATCTAGCAAAAGATCTACTTACAGTTCGAAGGATCAGATTCTAGATTAGCACTCTAAATTTTATTTATTTTTCTTTGGAATTGCCGTTTGATTGCTTTTTATTCAAACCCAGCACTAACCTCTAATGTATAATGGTGAATATTCCAAGAACGTATCCAATAAGAGACGGACACTGTTGGCTGAACTTAGACTTCAGAATTCAGATGATTTAAGTTCTCACCCAAACTAGACATTCGGTCTTTCAAAATATTTAAGAATTCTAAAATCAAAATCCTTTAATCTAGCTCAGAAAACAAGTGTTTTTTGATACAACATTCGCTCTCCATTTATTTTAGGGGTTGCCAAAGATATCATTGAAGTAAACTCCAGGGTTAATTATGTTGAGTACTTTTGACTTTAAAAATTTTTATGTTACTATTTGCTAATATTGAAGTAGATACTGTAAAGGGTTTTGAGGGTTTCAAGAAAAACATAATTTTCTTCCTTTTCTGTACCAATATTCTAAGATTTTACTGTGAAACAATTCACTATCAAGAAAAGAGACAAACAGATATAAGTTTCTCCTCTGGTTCTACTACTTTATAGTTACGTAAAATTAACCATTCTGAAACTTATAATTTGCGTATGGATATAACTTTTTTTTGGTACAATGCTGTTTTAAGGATTAAATGAGATAATACAGGTCAAGAATATATGATGGAGGGACTTTTTCTTCTCATCTCCACTTTCTTGTCTTTTCCAGAGTGACCATTGCCCCCTAATTTATATAATACTAATGTGTTTTGGGAAACAAATCATGGCATCAATTTCAACATAATTCGTTAATTCCTTCTCTAAATATCACATAGATTCATAATTAAATCATCATAATATATCACAGCTGAAGATTAGGTTAGTTAAGTGAAGACATCAATTCAAAACTGATGTCAAGTTCAGCAAAATAATAAGAAAGCATTTATTTTATGGGTAAATACATTTCTAGTAGAGAAAATTAAATGCTAGTGATAGATAAAAATTACATAAATTGATTTTTTTTAATTTAACTTTTTTTTAAAGATTGGCAGCTGAGCTAACAACTGTTGCCAATCTTCTTTTTTTTTTTTCTGCTTTATCTTCCCCAAACCCCCCCGTACATAGTTGTATATCCTAGCTGCAGGTCCTTCCAGTTGCGGGATGTGGCACGCCGCCTCAACACGGCCTGACAAGCGGTACCATGTCCGCATCCAGGATCCGAACCCTGGGCCGCCGCAGAGGAGCGCGCAAACTTAACCACTCGGCAACGGAGCCCGCCCCTGATTTTTTTCTACATGTAAATAGGAAATCCCAGGTATGTATAAAAATGCTGAAACAGAATTTTATCATTTTATCATATACATTTTACCATACACATATAAAAATTACATTTTTCAGAGCCAGCCTGGTGGTGTAGTGGTTAACTTCATGCTCTCCACTTCGGTGGCCTGAGGTTAGCTAGTTTGGATCCTGGGAAGGGACCTATGTGCTACTCAACAAGCCATAGTGCAGCGGCATCCCACATACAAAATAGAGGAAGATTGCCACAGATGTTAGGTCGGCAACAATCTTCCTCGAGCAAAAAGAGAAAGATTGGCAATAGGTATTCGCTCAGGGCCAATCTTCATCACCAAAATATATATATATATTTGTCAAAATAACAAAAACTAAAAAATTTATTTTGACAAATATATTTTAAATGTTGCAATACTATCAATAATGTTGTTTTGTAGTCTCAAGCCATACATTTCCCTGTGGAATAACACACAGTATAATGAATTTCTTTTCGTATTATAATAATACCAATAATCCTCCTCAGATAGCCTCTAAATTGAATACACTGTCTCTCAAATATGGTGTAGGACATTTTCCCATAAATATAAACTTCCCATCAAATATTTCACAGTATTTCCTCAAGATTTCAAGTGCTAACATTTTAAAATATGTAACATATCCTAAAAGACCTTACCTGAATCATTTGATTTGATTTCTTAGAAATATTTGATTAACGTCACAAAGCGATTCAGTTAGCCTTATGCTCGTTTTCTGAGATCTAGTTGTTCTGAGCAGCATGGTGTGCAGTGACAAATTGTTAAGCTGTTCAATTTTATAATTTATTTTAATATCTTATTTCCCTCTTTATATCCACTAGTGTTGTTACGGCTGTTCTTTGAAATCATTAAAAATAAATGATTTTGTTTTTTTGTTATTGTTTTTGTTTTTAAGAGATAGAAATTTAATGGCAGAAGAAAGAATAAATCAAACAGTTATACACTGATTACTTTACTATCTGTTATGACCTTCCATGGATGGCCATTATGTGGAAAAGAGGCTTAATTGATAAGTTTTAAGGAAAAAATAAAACAACACTGGCAAGAAATTCTTTAGTAGGAAAAGTACTATAAGGGTCAATTAGAGTGATGCTTCAAATCCAAATATTGCAGACTTCCACTTCCAGCTTTGATGGAGTTGCTTGTAGCTGACCATTATTCTTGCCAAGCACAACAGGAAAATACAATGAAAATTGGAAAGAGGAACTCGAATTGGCCAGTGAACATATGAAAACTTCCTCAATCTCATTAATTACTGGGAAAAATTAAACCCACATCAATATGTCATTACATATCATCAGAAAGGTTAAAATTAAAAAGAACAAAAATATCAAGTGTGGCTGAAGATGTGGAGCAATTTGGACTCTCATGTAATGACATTTTTACAGCCCCAAAATGGTGAAATATCACAAATTTCATATGTTTTCACCTAACTCAATCATTTTTTGAAAACCTGCTAAGCAATACCTGCTTAATATTAACACACACTATGACTCAGCTGTTCTACTCCTACATATAAAACCACCAGATATTTGTGTATGTGATATATATGGGAAGGGGAGAGACTAGTAATTATCATCCAAAGCTGGAAACACTCAAATATGCTAGGTATTTGTGATATGTTCATGCAATGCAATACTGTAAATCAATAAATCAATGAGAATAAAAGAATGATTGGTACATGCAATAGCATAGATAGATCTCACAAACATAATACTAAGGGAAAAAGAGCCAGACTCAAAAGAATACATACTGTGTGCTTCCATTTACATAAAATTCAGAAACAGAAAAACAGAATTGATAGTGATGCAAGTAGGTATACTAGCCACATGACTGACAGTGGGCTCAGGGGCACTTTCAGTGATGCTGGCAATGTTGTAATTCCTGATCTGGATGCTAGTTACTACTGGTGCATTTACTGTATGTGCATTTCAACTAAAATATATTTTAACAAAAAATAAAAATGAATTTTATGAATTTGGCAATAGTTTAGTGCTTTGCCCAGCTGTATTACCATTGTGGTCTTCCTAGACTAATGTTTTTGACACATAGTAGAATCGGATGCACCCACAGCTAAAAGGCTACTTGCTTAGTTTGTATCTCTGATTCTGACTTTTGAAACTGTTACAGTGATGCCTGGATCAGAGAATCCTAAACTGCAAAGCGAAGCAGTAAGAGGCTTGTTGAAATTTTCTTTCCGTATGTTGCCTTTTCTCTTTTGTTTCATGATTTTATATTTGTTCTTATTTTTCTCTAGTGATTTGAAATATATAGGTACAAAGACCCCTGAGGGTTAATTTTAAGGCCTTAAACAATGTAGTTGAACATAAATTACTCTAATTAGGAACAGCAAGAATGAAACATTATTTGCTATTTCCCACCCGTACAGGATAAATAACTCAGCTCCATTTTCTTCATGTCATCCTCTAGTACTCCTGTTTCACAAATGCTATTTTGATAATAAAAGCTAAAATTTTTTATGCATACTGCAAAGATCAGATCATTTAACTGCGTCTTTCCACACTTATTTCATCATTTTTATGGTGTTATATTTCCTTTAAAATATTTAAATTTCATTTTTCTGATTGCATTTTCTAAAAATTGTATTTCACTTCACAAATCTTAACCTCTTTGATTTGCACCATCTCTCAATTTAGTGTAGCTCTTTTTTTCCTATTGTGTTTAAAGTAACAGTTTTCATTAAATATCCATGGGTTGTTTACATTCTGAATCCTATGACTGAGGATTTTTTTATATTCTGTTGCCCAGGAATATCAACTTAGAGTATATGTTGTGTCTTAGATCAAATATTTCTATCTCAATCTTTCTAATAGCAGTGTTTCTTTTAGTTAAATCCAAGTCCTGTCACATTTTTGCAGGAAATATGATTTTTAAGAAAAGTCTGGGTATTAGGACTTGTTTTACATTGCTGAATTACAAACAATTGAATGTGAAGAAAAAATATATGGATGTTAATTGTGTTTCTAAAGTTCAAATAAGCATAAAGTGATGAGGAAATTATTGTGTGCAGAGCGAGGTGGATAAAAAACACACCAGTCACAATGTAGAAAAAAGTGTTCCATGAAAATCTGACTAAAATAAAGAAAAATCGATTGACTTATGAATGTAGTTTTAAAACATTAAAGATCTTTTTAAAATAAAACCAGAAGTTTGACATTCATCTATTCAGTTTGGGTATCATTTTGCAACATATTGGAGATGAAATATCAACATAAAATCTGAAAAACAAAGACTTTGAGCAATAACACATTTACTAAAAGTATAGCTCAGGGATATTTCATACGACACAAATTAAAAAGCATCAGTAATTAAGATGCTATATTTTTAACTAATTATGACAATGTAGAATAATTTTTAATGTTATATGAAGCAGGTTCAAAACAATATTTACCATCATGAGCTCCATCCACTTATACATATAAATCTTGTTAATATGTAGATAGGGTAAGGTAATATTTTGAGAAGAAGCAAAACCAAAAGATATATGTGATCTCCCATAATACATGAATACAAGGACACAATTTCACCCATGAATGGTCAATGCAAATCATAAAATAATTTATTCCAAAAATATTTATATATTTCTATATGCCAGAATCTTTGTTCCTTTATGAAAATACAAAGACGAACATGACACAGAAATGTCCTTCAAAGGACTTAATCTAAAGATACATATAAAAAGTAAACTCTTCTAACAATACAGTGGGATAAATGTCATAATAAAAACAATAATAGTGATTATATAGGTTTTTTTTGTGGTTGTGATAATGTAGGTCTCTTTTTTTAAGATGAGAAAATAGAATCACAAAGCACAATTGCCTAACATCAACCATCCTGCAGTGCTGGTGGCAGGATTGAAACTGAGACAGTCTAATCTGGAGATTAAGTTCCTACCTACCACAGAAGTGTCTCTTGAAAGGCTACAATGCTGTGGGCTCACAAAGACCTTTTAACTCATCTCATAGCCTCAGGTACTTCCTAGCAAATATAGTCTCGAAACTAACCAAGGAAAATAGAGCAATTGCAAAAAATAAAGATCTCCTCTATTTCTTTTAATATGGGAAAATTTTAAGCCTGGTTTTTTGCTCAAGGAAATGGATCACATGACTAGAAATTAGAGATATGGAGACACAACAGTTGAAAATAATAGCAGAGAAATGGCATCAAATATAATTGAAACTAAGAATAGAACAATACAAATAAGAAAATTATCCTAGAGCTGATTTAATTCTTAAAAGATGTGGGATATTTAGAAAGATTCTATTTTTGTTCTAGTCATTACATTTGTACTCACACCATTTTTAATGTCCTTAATGCTCGTTCTCTCATTTAATCGTTTAATGCCTGGTGTGTCAACCTTTTTTAAAATGGTGTCCTTTAACTCCCAATGATTGACTAAATAACAAGGAGCTGCTCTGGGTTCCTATTCTCCCTCTTACATTTTTTAGTTGAGTTGTTACTACTTTGCCACAAATATAGCACTTGCATCTCAGTCTTCTACCTTTGACACCACTTCTGTTTTAGTTGTGATATTTATTTACTAAAGTGGCCATTATCTGTCCTTTTGCTGGCATGTTTCCATTCATTGCTTGGTTGCATGAAGCTCATCTTGAGCAAGATTCCTCCAAAAGTGCTTATGGGTAGACAGTTCCCTAAATTCTTGCATTTTAAGCTTTTTTCCTTCATTCTGGCAGTATAGCAATGTCTAGACATTTAGTGGTTTTTTTTTTTTTTTATTCTTTGAAAGTGGAGGAAGGGCTTGTGTGTGCTCGTTACTCAACTGTCAAAGGATGCTTCTGTTTTTCCTTTGTGCTTCTCCTTTTCCTTTGTGCTTCTCCCCCAGAAATGATTCATTTCCATGCTTGCCACTTCACAGGACGTCCTTTCAACTCCCTTCCCTGTAGAACATGTTCTCATCTACCCGGGCACTTATTTTAGTATCTTCAGACTCAGGGTGCACTTGCTCTTTCTGATGGTGGTTTTAGATAAACCTTAGGTCCATTCCTAGCTCCTTCTCTCTTCCCAACAGATTTCTCTTGGTGGGTTGGGGTGGAAGTATGAGAGAATGCTTGCTGGAATTTGGTGGGTTTATTATTACTTTTTTGTATAAAATAGAGTTGTCTAGAAGTTCGGGCATTTTCTGCCTTCAAATTATGTTGATGTTGGAATTCTTGTATAGTTTTATTTTATTTTTACCTATTGTTCTTCTATATTGTTTCTAGAGGAAATATGGAAAGATGTGAACTAGACATTCCGCTTTATTGTCAGCTACCAGGAACCTTCGTCTATTTTCTTCAACACAGAGATCACAGTTATTTTAAAATTCCTGTCTGCTAATTTTCACATCTACATCTCCCGTAGGTTTATATCTGTCATCTGTTATTTTCTCTTAGCTTTTGGCCACATGATTCTCTCATTTCATATTCCAAGGAATTTTTTATTTAATGTAGGTGCTATAGAGTGAATGTTTGTGTCCCCCCAAAATTCACATGTTGAAACCTAATCCCTAAAGTGATGGATTTATGAAGCAGGGCCTCTGGGAGGGGATTAGGTCATGATGGTAGAGCCCTCATGAATGGTCTTAGTGTCCTTATAAAAGAGACTCCAGAGAGCTTCTCCTCACTTCCACCATGTCAGGACACAGTGAAAAGATGGCACCTATGAACCGGGAAGCCGGCCCTAACCAGACACCCAATCTGCCAGCCCTTGATATTGGACTTCCAGCCTCTAGAACTGGGAGAAACTTTGTTGTTCATAAGCCACTCAGTCTATGGCCTTTTTATTATAGCAGCCTCAGCTAAGACAGTCAGGAAAATAATATACGCATACATATATATTTAATAAAAGATGATACCTTCCTCTTTTATGCAGAGACAGCAGAGAGTTGAACACCTTAGTCCTCTCACAGACTAGGGTGGGCTGAGGTCGGTGTGCAGTGTTAAGAACAGTGTACCTTTGTCTCACCCCTGTTCTAAGAAAATGACTCTAGAATTCTCAATGGAAATCTAACGGTCCTTTGTCTCTTCACCACTGGGGGCTGCAGGAAATGCACTCAGATTTACAGATCTCTCCAGCCTCTGCTCTAAGCTTCTTTACCATTTAATAAAGCTCTGAGGTAGAGACTGGCTATATGTGTGATGTTGCTCAAGCCTCCAGTTTTTCAATGATCACTCCAAAGCTCTGTGGCTTCTTCTGCCTCAGCAGAGGCCCTCAGCCAAGGAACTGCCTGGACCTCAGCCTCTCCCTGAGCCCAGAGAAAGACACACCCTCAGGGAAGATGCTGTTGCACTTTGTCACTGTCAAGGCACCAAGATGTTAGTCAAAGGGTACAGACATTCAGCTATGCAGGATGAGTATGTTCTGGAGCTGTAACATACAGTATAGTGACTATAGTTAATAACACTGCCTTGTATACTTGAAGCTCACAAAGACAGTAAATCTTAAATGTTCTCACCACACACACAAAAAAAGTAATTATGTTAGGTGATGCAAATATTAATTAGCTTGATTGTGGCCATCATTTCACAATGTATACACACATCAAAACATCAAGTTGAACACCTTAAATACACACAATTTTGATTTGCCAATTATACCCCAATAAAGCTGAAAAAAAGGATTTTGATTCTTCACAGTGTTCTCAAACCCTCCCCATAGTAGGTCTTTTATTCCTAAATACCACATTACTGCAGGAGATTTTAATCTGTTTCATAGAAGTTTGGTTGAATTCTGTAGCCTTCCATGGGAAGCTTCTGAATTTAGTAAGTGTATTGAGCCTGTAACTAGCCTTGTGTTTGAAAATCCTCACATCTCTGATTTTGGCCAAAAGCTCTAATGATTCCTGTCCTAAAATAGAAGACCTCAGCTTTGTTCAAACCTAGATTCTGAGGCTCTAGCCCGTGCCAGGTCAGCAAATGATCCTATCATAGCCAACAGCTCTCCGAAGCCTTTAAATTTATGCTGTTAAATTTTTCTCCCTCCTCAAAATTTTCTGCGTAGAAATGCAGTCTTGTCACAAAGCAGTTCATTCTGCCTGAAAGCAAATGAACCATTTATATTTTTTAAGTCACCATTTGAAGTTACCAGTTTCAACTATTAAAACAACAAACTGGAAAACATCTGGGCATAAATCTAGCAAAAAGTTATGCAAGATATCTAAACAGAAAGCTATAAAGCTTTGCTAAACAACTTTAAGAAAGAGTAAACAAAGGGAGCAGTTATCACCTGTTCTTGGACAGGAAAATTCAATACCACAAAGACATCAATTCTCACAAATTTTATAAATATATTAAGTGAAATTTTAATGAAAACCATGAAAGGAATTCTTGTGGAAGTTAACAAGTCAATATCAAGCTTAGAACTGAAAAACAAAAGAACAGCAACAGCAGCAGCAGAAGGAAGAGAGGGAAGAGGAGAGAAGTTAAGAAACCTATAATTATAACAATTAAAAGAGAGAGCTGCTGGTTGGTACAAACACTTGCAAACCAACCAAGGGAAAAGAACTGAGAAGCCAGAGGGGATACACACTTACATATGCTTCTTTGACAGATGGTAAATGGCCACGGAAGATCAGTGAGGAAGGCAGGACCTATTTTGTAAATGAAACAGTAAAATGTGTATCACTACTTCAGTCCACATGTGAAAGTCACCTTCAGGTGACTTAACTTGATTTTTAACCCAGTAACATTCAGAATAGAAACATGGACAATGAATCATCTAAAAGTAAATCCTCTCAGCAAAGAAAACCATCAACAACTGAAAAGGCAATTTATGGAATGGGAGAAAATATTTACAAACTGCATATCTGATAAGGGGTTAATATCCAAAATATACATGAAACTCACAAAACTCAATAGCAAAACCCCCAAAATAATCCAATTAAAAAATGGACAAAAGACATGAATAGACATTTTTTCCTAAGAAGGCATGAAAGGCCAACAGGTATATGGAAAGATGCTCAATACTGCTAATCATTGAGGAAATGCCAATCAAAACCACAATGAGATATCACCTCACACCTGTTAGGATGTATCATTGAAAAGGCAAGATATAACAAACGATGGCTATGTTGGCTATGAGGATGTGGAGAAAAGGGAACCTTGTTTCCCACTATTGGTGGGAATATAAATTGGTGCAACCATTATGGAAAACAGTATGGTGGTTCCTCAAAAGATTAAAAATTGAACTAGCATATAATTCAGCAATACCATTCCTGGGTATATATCCAAAGGAAATGAAACTATTATCTTCAAAAGATATCTGTACTCTCGTGTTTATTGGAGCATTATTTGCAACATCCAAGAAATGGAAGTAACCTAAAATTATTGTTGAACTGCAAAAGATTCCAAATAACCGTAGCAATCTTGAGCAAAAAGAATAAAGTTGGAGGCATGACACTACCTGGTTTCAAAATATACTACAAAGTTATAGTATTCCAAACAACATGATACTGGCAGAAAAACAGACATACAGACCAATGGGACAGAATAGGGAACCCTGAAATAAATCCACATATTTACAGTCAATTGATCTTTGACAACTGTGCCAAGAACATTCAATGGAGTAAGGACAGTCTCTTCAATAAATGGTGTTGGGAAAACTGGATAACCACATGTTAAAGAATGAAATTTGAGACTTATCTCACAGCATATACAAAAATAAACTCAAAATGGATTAAGGACTTCATGTAAGACTTGAAATTTTAAGACTATGAGAAGAAAACATAAGGAAAAAGTTTCTTGACATTAGTCTGGGTAATGATTTTCTGGATATGACCCCAAAGGCGCAGGCAATAAAAACGGAAATAGACAAATGGGATTGCATGAACTAAAAAGCTTCTGAACAGCAAAGGAAACAATAAATGGAGTGAAGAGACAATGAAGACACGACCTACGTTATGGGAGAACATATTTGCAAACTATACGTCTGATAAGGGGTTAATATGCAAAATATATAAGGAACTCAAACAATCCAACAGCAAGAAAACAAATAACTCGATTCAAAAATGGGCAAAGGACATGAATAGATATTTATCAAAATAAGACATACAAATGGTCTATAATAAAATATTCACCATCACTGATCATCAGAGAAATGCAATTCAAAACCACAATGATATAACATGTCTTACCTTTTATTTTATTTACTTTTTACTCATTTTTTGAGGAAAATTAGCCCTGAGCTAACATCTATGCCCATCTTCCTCTACTTTATATGTGGGACACCTGCCACAGCATGGTTTGACAAGCAGTGCATAGGCCCACACTCAGGATCCGAACTGGTGAACGACAGGCTGCCAAAATGGAATGTGCGAAGTTGATTGCTGCGCCACTGGGCTGGCCCCCCTCATGTCTTTTAGACTGGTTGTTATTAGAAAGACGAGAGGTAAGGGTATGGCAAGGGTGTGGAGAAAAGGGAGGCCTTGTACACTGTTGGATGGGATGAAAAGTGGTAGAGCCATTACGGAGAAAAGTATGGAGGTTCCGTAGAAAATTTAAAAATAGAACATATAATTCGGTAATTCCTTTTCTGAATACATATCCAAAGGGAATGAAATAAGGATCTTAAGGCGATATCACTATATCCATGTTCATTCCAGCATTATTCACAATAGCCAAGATATGCAAAAAGCTTAAGTGTCCATTGACAGATGAATGAATAAAGAAAATGTGATAAACACACATACATACACACACACACACACACACATATATATATATATATAATGGACTTTTATTCAGCCATAAGACAATCAGAAATTCTATCCACAATAACTTGCATGAACCTGGAGGACATTATGCTAAGTGAAATAAGCCAGACACAGAAAGACAAATACTGCATGATTTCACTTATACACAGAATCAAAAAAAGTCACACTCATAGAAGCAGAGTAGAATGGTGGCTGCCAGGAGATTGAGGGTGGGAGAAATGGGGAGATGTCAGTAAAAGGGTAGAAAGTCTCAGTTACAAAGGATGAATAAATTCTGGAGATCTAATATAGAGCATGGTGACTAAAGTTAATAACATTATTTTGTATACTTGAAATTTACTAGGTGAGTAGATTATAAATGTTCTTATCACCCACACACAAATAACTATGTGAGATGAGGGATACATTAATTAGCTTAATTGTGGTAATCATCTCACAGTGTATATCAAAATATCATGTTGTATCCTGTAAATTGCTACTCTGCCTGCCACATTGAGAATGGACTAAGGGCAGATGGGTGAAAGCATAGAAACCAGGTAGAAGGTCACTGCAGTAACCAAAACAAGAGGTGATGGAGGCTTATAGCAGAATGGTGAGGAAAGCTGTGAAAAATGGTCAGATGCTGGATTTATCTTGAAATTAGCAAAACTGACTGTTGATGAGATACGAAATAAAATGGAGAGTCAAGGAAGAAACCAAGGTTTTTTGGCTCGAAAACCTAAAATAAACAAAAAACAAAAAAGATTGCATTGCCTACTGAGATAGGGAAGCTCTGGAAGAGTGAATTTGGTTGAGGAGATATCAAGATTTCACTTTTGGACGTATTTTATATGAGCTACCTTCTAACCATCCCAGGAAAGATGCCAAGTATAGATTGAGTCTGTAGCTCAAGGGAGAGGTTTGCTCCAGAGGTATCAATTTGGAAATCATTAACATACAGATAATGTTTAAAGGCAAGAAGCTGAATGAGATTCCCAGTGGAGTGTTAACAAGCAAGGGAGTTGAGAAAACATCACTAAAATGTATTTAGTAGGGAGGGTCAGTGCATTAGGGAGAAAATCAGAGCTTAGTTTTCTCAAAACCAAATGCAGAAAGCATTTCAAAGGAGGATGGGTTGATCAACTGAGCCAAACGCTGCTAGTAGGTCAAGTGAAATGAGCACTGAGAACTAAAAACTTGAATTTAATCAACAATGTCTTTGGCAAGAAGAGTTTTAGTGGAGGAGAGATGGAGGAAAAGCCCAAACTAAAGAGAATTCAAGAGAGAACGGGGGCAGTCATAGGAGACAGAAAATATAGACTTCAACTTCAAGGAATTCTGCCATTAAGCAAGGCAAAAAAGTAAATAAATAAAGTGGGAGAGGGGATAATCAGAGAAAAATGTTCAGGGAGAGAATACTTTTCATGTTGGAAGAAAATTACAGTATATTTGTATGTTGCATTTTGGGACAAACTAGAAAAAAATTATAATGCATGAGAATGAGGGGAGAATTGCTAGACTGACGTTCTTAAATAGATTCAAAGGCATGGACTCTAGGGCACAGGTGTGGGAAGAAGCCCTATAAAGAAGCAAGGAAGTTACATCTCTGGTCACTCCAGGTTTCTCAGAGAAATGATGTCATCATCTGAATATGAAGATGGAAAGGTGTGAAGAGAATGGAATGTATGACACATGAGAGAAGGTAGACTAGAGAAATCAGATTTGAAAGAGCACAAAGGGGCAAATTGCTAGCATGACTGAGTTTGATTTTACCAGAAATGTACACAGAAAATAAAACAGATCTCTAAGCTCACGTTTCACCAGAGAGAAGTCTGGCTAAGGATTGAAATTTCTTGCTACCAGAATGATTGTGTACGTGTGTGCGGTACTTATGAGTATGTACGTGTGATTTTACATATATTGAATTATAACATCCCATTATAAACTACATTCCTCACTCCATATGCCATGAGATCATCTGCTCAGCTCATAGAAATCTATCTCATATTTTTAAAAAGCCAGCCTTTCTTTGAAAGCTATCATACCACTTACATACATCTCCACTATGTGCAAATGTAGTATTTATTTACTGGGCATTCTTTTTGTAGAATATCACTATGATATTAAATTCCTGAATGAGCATTTCTGTAATATATTCTTCTCTATCTGTGCTATTCCATAATTAGATAAAATTCAAGAAGTGAAATTGCTCATTAAATACCTGTATATATAAATATAGATATAGGTTGCTGGGACATCTATACATAACATAACAATAACACAACATGATCTTGCCATTGATACCAGTGTCCCAGATTCCCTAACCATGAGGTTTCTCTTATGCTATCTCCAAACAAGGCTGAAGGATGGTGTTAGGTGTCTCTTTCTCCACACAACCGTAACTTCAGCTAAAGAATCCGAACCATCTCATTAGCGCACCACAATTTTCATCATGTTAACTATCTTTTTAGATATGATGTAGCTTCCTGTGGTTTCTTAGGAGCGACTCTCTTAATCTGACTTATGACCATCCTTTCAATTAGGAATTCAAAGCAACTTTTACTAGCTTTATGCATAATTTGATCTTGATAACTAAAAATAAGTTGAGGATGATTATTAAAAGTAAAAATACTTTTAAGTAAGCCATAAAAATATAGATTTATGTTTCAACTTTGATACTTGATTGTTAAAATGACAAACCTCATTAAACTTGCATAATGAGTATTGATCAACCATTTTCAATATACTGTTCTCCAATATCATGCAGAGCATTAATTTTTGTTTAATTGGGATGTCAACACACTGTCACAAATTTTAAAAAATAATCAGCTATTCAACAATGATTACAGATCATATTAATCTGCCTATATGGATTTCAGCAGCAATACAGCGTTAATATACCTGAGATAAAGAATCAAATGTTTCAAAATTACTTATGGGTAACAGTCACAGTTCAAACTATTCTTTGAGCTAGAAATGAGGTTTGTAAAAATAACAGTCTGTGGAATGGGATATGTGTTGCTGCTGATAAGCAACTAAAAGAATGAAAAATAATATTAGAACTCTAGAGTCTCTATTTTGACCATTCAATATGTCCCACGTATGTGTTCTTTTTGGTGCAGGAATTGGAAATGTAATGAAAGGAAGAACATCACAGATGAAATCACAAATAACACATTTAGGTTTGTGCTTTTGGAGTCTTACTGAAATAAACAAAATTCACTGAAATGAGAAAAGTTAATCTGTCTAGCCACACACTAAAGAGTCCATCCAGGCTTTCTATTGAAGAACCAGTCTGAAAGTGTCTGTTGATAGGATGGATATTACAGCTAAAGAAACAAAGATTCTATTTAAATATATAGAAAGAAGGACAAGCATGCAATAGTCTTTTCAGTCACATCTCCATGCATACATTCACAAAGAACCATATTAATATGAGTGTATTTTGGCCCTTCTGTCAGAATGGTGTGCAGAAAGAAACCCCTGAAATTACTCTGATATCCTCTGAATCTTGTATGTGAGACACACTTAATTAGTCCCAAAGGAGTAAAAGTCTCTCATGGCAGATTGAGACCCAAGACTGAACCATCCATATGAGGCAATTTGAAAGGGAGCCATGCAAAGCTCCTTCCCAAAAGGATTAATCTCCTCACCTGCCACCTATAACTCTCAAATGTGATTCTCTACATCTGAAAGCCCTTCCACACTGAAGATGGAGATTAGCCTTCTCACACAAAACTCAGATTTATGTTGGAAAAATAGCACCTTATTTATTCTACAAATTCTGTTTATTACATAACATTCTGACTGTAGATTTGGGGGGAAAATGGTGTAAAATTATTTCTTCCTCAAGTAATTCAAAGTTTTCTTCTATGTACATATTCTATGTCCCATGAAATAGTAATTTTATTTCAGTTTGAAAAGGTAAATATAGTTTTAAAAAACACAGTCTGTACATTTTTTGCAGAGGCGTGGACTACCAATTCTAAAACTACATCCCTGTGTATTCTGAGATTAAGCAAATAAGTAAAAATATTGTGATATTGGGAGCAAGGTTCCTCAATGTCAGAAAAGAGAGTTACAAATATGGATATGGGGAATTCTACAATTAACTTTATTGTGTTCAAATGGAATTATAGATATTAGTATGAGTGCATAGTTTTCAATATCTATATAGTAATAGAAACAGTATTGTGATCATATATGTTTATAAGCATATAAATACATAGCTAAATGTATGTTTCTTTGTATGACTAGACATATGTATTTGTGAGATTTGTCAGCTTTTTAGAAGGCCTAGAAACAATTACACCCAAATGAAAATGATTCACCCAAGAGCCCAGATCTTGGTTTCTAAATTCCATTCTCCACCAAAAGAACCTTGGAGAAATGACCAATTTTGGCTAGGATAGGAAAATACAAGGCGATTTTAGAACATATTATGCCAAACAGTAAAGAAGTACTCGGAGATTGATGGACACATGTCCAAAGGGTGCAGGAACCAGACTGAATGTGTTACCAGTGGCTACGGATGACACATCATTAAAAGAATGAGAATAAAGGATTGTAACTCATTGATTAAAATAAGGACCTGTGATTCCACATGTAATTAATGAATTAATTAATAAAAATGGCTTAAGGGCTTTCAGTTGCAGTAGAGAGAATGGAAGCCTTTTCCTTACAGTACAAAACCAACTGGTAAATATAGAAGGAATAATATAATTTATGATCACAATTTGATGATTATCCTAATAATAATTAAAGCAAGAAGAATCAATGGACGGTAAAAATTGCAGAGTGAATTTTGAGGAGTAAAAGGATAATTTCAATTACCCCGCAATTTACTTGCTATTTAAGAAAAAATATTAACTTTTCAATGGTCAAACTAGACATATACCAACTTAGCCAAAGTTGACATCGCCAGTAATGGAACAAATTGACCTCATACCTCATGAAATACACTGAAAAGAACAAAATATCCCTTACTGCATAATCTTGCCAAAAGTGCAATAAATTGAAAGGTTTTCTACAAATAGATGGTCATTATTTGTGCTATTTAAAATGACTGAAGCTATGTGTCTGATTAAAGATTACAAAAGGAACATGAAAACTGAATGTAAGGGATGATCTGGAATTTGGCTATGAAAGACGCTATTGAGACAACTAGCAAAATCTGTATAAGGTCTGTCGATTAGCTAACGGTATCCTGTCCATGGTATTTTCCTCATTTGATAAGTATACAATGGTTATGTCAGAGAACATCCTTGTTCCTAGGAACACTAAAGTATGATGTAAGGGCAACAATTCTGCAACAGAATCTTTAATGTCTCGTCCAAAATAAGAAAATAGTATATTAATGTAGACCTGGAGAGGGGGCAGTAAAAGGAGAGTGTTACCATTTGGAGAATCAGATGGAAGAGAAGGTAGGAATTCTTTGTACTTTTCTTACAACTTTTCTCTAAGCCTGAAATACCGTGTCCAAAGTAAAATTTAAATGAAAGTAATGCCACTTACTGTATGGAATGTCTTGGAGATTTCAAATGAACATTATAATATTGAAGGATTTGCAAATAATTTTTAACATTTTGTTTGGCTATTATTTCTAAAACATCTAATGAGTAGCTATATGTGCCCACTCAATTGTTGCCAGAAATCTCTGCATTGTAGATTCATCAGAATTTGCACAACTGTAAAAATAAGTGATCATTTATTTTCATTCCAAAATGCATCTATACATATCCTTTTGGAATATCATAGAAAAGAGTGTGGCGATCAAGATGAGGTTTCTTGTTTCTGGCCAAGGTGCTCGCCTAAAAGCAGCAAACCCTGCCTAGAAGTGCTGTATGTTAATACTCAGCGCTGGATGTTAACACCCAATAAGTGTGAAGATGTAGGGTAACAGGCACACTCTAACTACTGGAGTGAGCATGTAAATTAGTGCAACATATCTGCAGGGAAATGTCCCAATATTATTGTTAGGACAATAGCAAACTAAGGAATTTATCCTAAGAAAACAAATTGTTAACTGCACAAAAATGTATAAAAGGATAGTAGACACCATACGATTTATACGCAAAACTATTGAGAACAATTTAATTGTCCATCATTGTAGGACCGGTCTGAGAGTAGAACATGTAAACGATAGAACAGGCTGTGTAGCAGACAAGTCAAGAGTCTGAGTACTGAAGTCAGGCAGCCTAAATCCGTGTCTCGGCTCTTCTACTTACCAGCTGGGTAACATTGGTCAGATCACTTACTCCCCTTTAAGCCTCAGTTCACGCATCATAGGATTATTGAGATTGTTAAAGAGACAAAGTATGAATTTCATAGGGCTTTTGTGGGATTCAGGTACATAAAATATCCAGCACAGTGCCTGGCACATATTAGATGCAAAATAAAATTTAGCCATTGTTTTGTTTTATTGTTAATTTATACTCACACAATGGAATTCTCTGCAATTATTACATTCCATTGTGTCTACCTACATACTACCTATGTATATTAATTTCATATAATATGTAAATATAACATTGTTAAAGTGAAAAAATTGGTTTCAGATAGCACTGAAGTATGATTCTTTTTCTGTGTGTGCATATCTCCATAGAACTATCTTCCGGGAGACAATCTAAATATTAACACATAATATTCTTGTTTTTCTTTAAATCTTGTTTTCTTTTAAGTGAACATGCAGTAATTTTATAATCTGGAAAAAAAGGAGAGTCATTTACATTAAGAAACTGCCATCCTCAATGCTTAATTCCTCCCTTTCATCTTAATCTCATTTCTGATTTCCATTGCCCAGAGGAACAGGAAGGCACACACACTGCATTCCTACAACTGCTCCGAGGGAAGACAGCACTTGACAAGAGCACCCTGCAATCACCCAGCTCGTAGGCCTCTCTCATTCTGGCCAAGTGACTGATTTGTTTTATACAGGCATTAAATTTTAAATTAATCCTTAAAAATCTCCAGTTGACTATTTGAACTTTTCATGAGAGGGTTTGAGAGTATTGATAACACCTGCACTTAAGGATTTTTTTAAATTAAATATGTGCTGTGTTTGTACATAGTAGGTGGGAAACCATGTGGTCTCAAAGAAATTAGGTATGATAACTTAAATCAAAAAAGTAATGCAGTTTTTAACACAAGTTGTGTTTTTATGGAAAGACAAATATTAAATAAGCAGAAAACCATGTATTATACTTTATAAGATGCCATTGATGGTAAGGTGCCCTATTATTTTATGTCCTCCAAAAGAATGAAAGCAAAAGTGGTTTTGTCACATTTATTGTAACAAGAATCCTAACTTCAGAGATGTTAAATATGAAAAGAAATAAAAAATAAAGCCCACTCAGTTTTAGAAGAATAAATCACCATATTTTCATAGAGGCTGTGTTTCTTAGCATGGAATTATGGAAGTTACTGCATCAAATCCTATGAGACGCATTAAAATGAGGTTCTTCCTGTTTTAATTATTGGCTATCAACACAATGTGCATGAAATTGAATCAGTGTATATAATGACAAGGGTTAAACCTCTAACCGGATGAATATTCCAGTGAGCCCCATCCACAATTAAAACATGAAGGCCGAATAAAAAGTCGAAGCACAATGTGGTGGGTTTTTTCCTGGTTACAGGCTAATAAAACAATATTCTCTGCACAAATATTTTTTCTTCCCCATCCAATACAAACCAGTGCTTAATGGAGAGTCAATAACCTTATTACGAAAATTGGTCTAAATCAATAGTGTACAGACAGTGGGTAACGATGCTAGGTAGCCTTTTCAAATGCATTTACTGACAGCATCCCATCCCTCTGGTCAGGAGTTATTGGGAACACATCTTGAAAAGCACACTGTGATACAAAGAATGCATGCAGATACCTAGTGCTTGAGACTAAATTTAATCACCTCCTGCTTGAGACCATTTGGCAGCTTTGAGAAAGTTCTCTTCTAACCAGCTCTCTGAAGCCGAGCTATTAAAGCACTAATTAAAGACAGTGCATGGAAGACACGAACACTAGGAGTCTGGGGTAATTGGCTACAAAAAAGACAAGGCTGGAACACGTCACTTTGTCTGCTTCTCCTGATTAGACTCTAATTCGAATACCAATATTTCACTGCACGCCAAGGTGCTCT
Organism: Equus quagga; assembly: GCF_021613505.1. Lineage (NCBI taxonomy): Eukaryota > Metazoa > Chordata > Mammalia > Perissodactyla > Equidae > Equus > Equus quagga. Next base: position 7,760,372 of record NC_060275.1, read on the forward strand.
GGGAGAGATGTCTGCCTCTCTCTCGGTTGAATGGATGGCTCTTGTGTGAAAAGGGAAAAATAGCAATTTTCTTTTATATTTAATCCTCTGAAACCCTCAGGATCAACAAGGAAGTCCACAAAACCTTTCCTGTGCATCTTGATACAATTTATTAAAGATGAGGAAAATAAAGAAAAAATAACATCTAATGAAACAAATAAGTAATTCTGTGCAACCACAGTTGCCCAGCAAGCCCATCATGGAGCAACAGTAATTACATTTGAAGAGCTTATGTGCTGCCTGATAAAACGGTTCAAAACGTAATGTGTCTAGTTCTCATCTACTTCGAGCTTTCTTCATAAATGAGACACACTAGAAGGGGTTCAGAGTGGGAGAGGAGAAGAAATTGGGGGAGGAATGTACTCACAAAAGTTCTAAAGTATCTCCCGTGCTCCAGACACTTCCCTGAGCACCGAACACGTGCTTTTACTTAACCCAGTCAAAACCCAGTGAATGGGAATTCCTTCTTTCTTGATTGATGAAGAATTTGAGATAAATTAGGTTATGAATCTACCTAGGATATCCTGTGAAATAATCAGTGAATTTCAATTTAAAAGGTAAGGAAACTGAGGAATGGAAAGGAAGTATTTTTGCTAAGGATACCCAGCAGTCAATTCTGGATTCAAGATTTGAGCCCAGACTCTCTTACTGCAGTGTACATATAAACTACTAAACATGACCATTAGTCGTCACAAGGGCAAAAGTCCTTTTCAATTATGTGATCACTAAATTCGTGCTATAATATCTATAAAATTTAAGTAGATATGATACTATTAAACAATGCCAATTCAATTCTTCATAATACCTATTCTGTTTCCCATGATAATGTATTTCAGTCACTACAGAAACAGCCCAAAGACCATGTTCCACAGATGTTGAAATAGTGACATCATCTTCATATATGACATATTGGCTCAACAAAGTCAGTTCCATAATCTTTTAAAGACAAGCCAGTTCATGTGTCAGACTTTGGAGAAAACCCGAATGTAAGTAAATATTCAAGGCTGAAAAGTAACTCTGAATTTGGCCTCTTCACCAGAATTCATTGTCTTTGAGATAATTTTAAAACTTGAGCTTGGAATGAAAGATGTGTTCTTCAAAGTCCCCATTTAAGCCAGCACTCACACTTCAGAAAAGAGAGGAGGCTATTCTGCAAAGACAGAGGAACAATCATTAAAGATTCTAGAGTAAAGTCTAGATGAAGGGGTGAGAAGTCATTGGGTCTGGACTCATTGCAGGAAAAGGGCCATAAGAACAGGCAGCTGGGGCAGCTGAAGAGGAAATTCGAGAAAAGAGAAAAGATACGACTTTTACCCACCATGCCTCGCCCACCCTCCTCCACTCTCTTTTGTCTCTCTATCTCCTCTTTGACATATTCAATAAAGTCTATGTTTGTCTTTGTATCAGTGAACCATTTTTGAAGGCTGAAAGAGTTGTCAAGAAAACGCATGTGAACAAGGTCTATCCAGAGGAAGAAAGTGCCATGATAATGTAAGACTCTGGTATTTCATGGAAGCCAGAGGGAGTAGACAGACAGCTTTTAGTCTCTTGGGAACATTCGATCAGCAGATAGAGTCAGAGCTTCACCTGGCAAGGGCTCAGAACCAACACCTGGATTATATAATCAGAAGTCAAGAGATCTGAAAAAACTTTCAACATAGAAACCAAAAAGAGGAAAGCAGGGACCAGCTTGCTGGCATAGCAGTTCAGTTCGAGGGCTCTGCTGTGGCAGCTGGGGTTCACTGGTTCAGATCCCGGGTGTGGACCTACCCACTGCTTATCAAGCAATGACAGGCATCCCACATATAAAGTAGAGGATGATGGGCATGGATCTTAGCTCAGGGCCAATCTTCCCCAGTAAAAAGAGGAGGATTGGCGGCAGATGTTAGCTCAGGGCTAATCTTCCTCAAAAAAGAAAAAAAAGAGGCAAGCAATGAGCACAGTCTTACAGGAACTCTGCCACTACCATCTCACGTTCAGCATAACCCAGGTCCTTTTTGCTTATTTGCACGTTTGTTTTTAAAGTAATGGCTGCATCTGTGCTTTTTCACTCCCTTTTCAAAGTGAGAGCTTCCCCTCTTGTCAAGGTTAATTGTCCATTTTTCTTCCTCTGACCTAGACTTTACACAGTGCTACAAATCTTCGTGCAAGCAAACCTCAGGCAGATATTCATGAAAAGCACTCACTCTGAGTCACATACCCTCTTCTGGAGTCCTACTGAACCCTGTGGATACCTTATTCATACCACTTATGCACTGGACTAAACTTGCTGCAACTGTGGCTACATGGAGTCAGTTTGCAGGAAAGTGAGAGGTACTCTATGCAAGGTAAAGAGAATAGTTTCCCTGGTAGTCCTTTCCTTGAAATGTGCTGCCTGGGACACAGAATTCAGTGTTACTGGGGCAGTGAGGAAGAGGGCATATAGGAGGTGAGATATATTTGACATCTCTACCCACCCCAGCATATTGTAAAATCCTTGTAGGCAAAAGCATACTTTTCAGCACTTAGTACAGTTCCTGGCTGGTGGTATGCTCTTGATATGTGTGTTTCTTATGTTGAAAATGTATTAACCAATGAGAGAAAAAATGAAAAAGCATCCAATTTTATTAAGAAACAAAGGATTTGACATAGTTTTGAATTTGTTAAATAGATAACATAATGAGTAGAGCAGAAAGTTAATAATTAAAGTAGAAAGATACATTCAAAAAGAGCAAATTGTGGCTGCTGTGGGGGCCACTGTTGCCAACAAGACACCAATGAGGTTGAGGAAGCAAACGCTCGCTGTGTGGAGTTAGTTCAGGCCCTGAAGTCTTTCCGCTGAAAAACAGTAGCAGGGAAGCAGAATCATACAGTGAGGAAGGGGCATATAGAAAGTGAAATATGCAACTGAAACATGTGAGGATGTTAGGTACACCAGACAATCCAGATGGTACTGGACACGAGTGTGCAAAACAATGTGTCCATGAAAGAACACTAAACAAGTTGCGTCTGATGAGAAGAGGGCACGGCAGATGTATTCTGATGCTCTGGACCAGGGCTCTCCATTCCTTGGGTCACACTGGTTCCAAGGCTGATACTACACTTAGTTTCTTAAGTTTATTATTTGCATCACACATGGTATCACATACATCATTACATAATTTTTCAGGTTCTTAATCCTTCATACTTATTTTGACCGTTGTGCTTTTCAAGTACTTATATATATTACCGAGAACAAAACCCTGAATGAGAAAGGAAACCTAGACAGGTAGGGGAAATGAGTTCCAGCGTGCTAAAGACCCCCAGGATCACAAAGCAATATATTGGCTAGAACCACCAACTAGAATTTAAATGTCCTTTTCCAGCACATTTCAACAATATTGGAGTGTTTCTTCAAGGCAGGATATAGACAAATGGAGCAGAGAAACAGAATTGAACATTGACACCCTTCTCTGGACACCGGAATATGGTATTGCTTAACCAAATGCTATTATAGGTGACTAACGCATTAAAATGTAACATAAATATTTTACTAAAATAATAAAAGTACATAAATTTTAAAGAGACATTAAGAAGCCTATTTGAAATTGATTTTACAGTTAAGACTCATTTCAGAAGAGACTATGCAAAAGTAAAATAAAATAAGCTAACTAAAAAGAGAGGCGAGGATAATAACTCTAATATCAACCACTTCAGCATTGACTTGAATTCTCTCTTGGATAACAACAATATCCTTGAAGTGTATCTTTTTCCTTTCTGAAACATAAGTATATTAGTTTATTTATGCTGCATAACAAATTACCACAAATTTATCAGCTTAAAATAACAGCCACTCATTATTTCACGGTCTCTGTGGGTTGGGAATCCAGGCAACATCTATCACTTATCTGGTTCTTCTCATCAAGGACTCACAAAGTGACAATCAAGGTGTTGATTGGGCTGAATTCTCATCTGGAGGCTCAGCTGGGGAGGGGTCCACTTCCACGCTTACTCAAGTTATTGACAGAATTCATTTCCTTTCAGCTACAGAGCTAAGGGCTGTGGATTCTTGCTGCCAGCTGGAGGGTGTTCTTAGCAACCATAGGCATCTTGCAGTTCCTACAGGCCACCCACCATTCCTTGACACATGGACACATACTTCCTCAAAACAATAAGGAAATTCCTTCTTGAAGTCTTTCAACTCAAGAAGACTCAGTTCTTTTTTTAAGGTTTTCAGCTCAGCTGCACTATTATATTCCTGGTCCCAGGAGGTTGCTCCAGCTTGCTTAGTTTTGAACTCCTTAAAGTTGTAAACATGCAAATATGAAAACCACTATATATTTTTTATAAGGTACAAATACTATTTTTGAGATTGAGTTAAGTTTATGTGAGGAACTATATGTATGAGGCCACAGGGTCATCTTTATTAGCTTGAGAGAATCAGTCTGAATAGAAGCAATAATTAATGTTTGTGGAAGAAAAGAAAAGCTCATGGAAGTGTTATTCCAAAGAAAATTTTTTTGTGTGTGCATGTGTGTCTGTTTATCTTGAAACTGTAATCTGAAATATTAGAAATAATTGGGCAAAACATGTCATCATAAATTTTGTCTATATCTTCGTAATTGTTAAAGCTGAAAACCGCACTAGCAGTGGAAAGTAAAGAAAAACATGGCTACAAGAAAAGTAAAGATAAAATGTCTTACATGGTGCCCCTGCATATGTAGCACTCTTATTCTCAAATAATTCCCAAGATAAAATACAAGTAACTTCCTTTCTAAATGTCAAATGAAAATATTTAAAAAATCCTAATAAATGTATAGTAGGAACTACAAATAAAGGACATATAATCTAATTATGGCAATGAAGTATATTTTTTATACATTTTTCAGATTTAAGTACAACCATCATGCTTCTTGTATTTATTAGTAAACATTCAAAAAAGAATTTATGTTTTCATCATTTTCTCAGTACTGAGAAATGTAGTCTTATATGGCTTGGTTATTACTTCAATTGAGGGGTAAATTAGAGGGGAACAATGACTACAGCTTGATATTTGCCAGGGTTGGGAGAGGAGTTGTGGTCCTGTATGTTCTGAAAAAAATCATAGTTAGTCCCCTCTTCCCCATTCAAGAAAAGTAACTACTAAGAACAACAACTAGGAATATATGAGGTTGTTGCCCTGAGACAAAATACCAACATTGACAACAATTCTCTGAACTTTGGGGACTATGAAACCAGTTTTGACTTTCGTTTCATTTTAATAACACTTTTTAAAGTGTTCTCAGCTCTCTTTGAGTTCACACTCAGTTTTTTCCTCTCTGCCTGGATATGAAGCATCAAGCCCAGAAGCTATGACTGGTTGCTCCTGGGTGGAAGCAGGACATAAGGAGGGAGGAGAAAGGTGGGAATCACAATGAAAGTGACAAGGAGGAGACTAAATCCTCCAGGGCACCTTCCAGGGCACCCCCACTCTGAGCCCGTCCCTGCTTTTACTCTGTCTACACTGTAGCTGGTGCCTAGAACTTACTAACTTCTGGATCTGCAGCAAGAATAAATGACATTTAAAATTTTTGTTTGTATCCTAAGGCTGTAAGTGTTAAAGCATGTTTTTTGAGTGAATTATCATTATAGTCTTACTAGTTTAAAATCCATCATACCATAAATATATATGTTTTGATACATAATTATTAAATATAATAATTATAGTTTTATTGAGCATGCTTCTGATAATGACATGGATGGAGAGGTTTTTAATTACTTCATATACCTATAGATGAATATTATTTTTGCTAGGCTTAGGGTTCTGCATCAATTCCATTCCTATATAATTTTTTATTTTATAGAAGTAAAAGCTAAGAAAGCTTTTTTACCTAAATAAGTTTATGGGAAGGGAAAGAGTGTTCTTGCTTTTATAATGCTCTGTTCTCTAAAACATATTCCTATTGTTATATTAACACTGTTGTAGCAATTTTTCTCATAATTATCAGCTGGAAGCTTGATTAGTTCTCCTTCAATTTAGTTGAAAGCAAACCAGAAATTATCTACGTTATGAAAAGTTTTGTTATCAGATTATTGTCAGGTCGTTGAAGTCATTGACTTTTTGTCAGTTTGATTTGTGTTTCTTCTTGGCATTTCTGAGATTTTGAATCTTGGAGCTTTGGGATTGTTTTAAGTTAAAATCCAGAATGCTTGTGAGGTCTGTCTTTTGTATTAGGCAGGGAAAAGATGATGTGAAAGAAGACACGGGAGAGAAGGATGGGAATCTGGGATGAAGCTCACCTCAGTTCTGTTCTCAGGTTGACCCATTTGTAAAAGAAGGGAAACGAAAGTTGAGAATCTGAAAAGCACTAACCTAGTTTGAAGACCACTGTCGTAGAGAAGCCTACTTCTGAGCATTTTCACTAGGGAATTCCAGTTGAGCAAACATTTGTTGCAGATAAACATGCACATGCTGTTTCCAACTGACAGATTCAGACTTATCAACCTACAGTGTGCAACCTACCACGTAGTAGACACTGTGTGCTGCACATATGTTACCTCATTTCATCTGGACCTACCTGTGCAAAATAGGTATAAGTATCTTTGTTTTACAAATGAAGTCACCAAGGTTCAGAAAAATTAACAATTTACTTATAATAATGGTCTAGTAGGAAGTAGAGATTAGACTTCAGGCCTACTATATATTTGGAGTTCGGTCCAATCCATCATGATGTTGTTCATAAAATTAAGGCTTGGAACAGAGCAGAATGTGTTCAAATGTTCAAAAGAAGAAAATGGAAGGTGTTTCAAAATATTTAAATCATATACAACTCTGTCTTTCCTCTTAGTGGAAATGGCCTTCTCTATCCTCATGGACGTGCCAGCATTTTCTGCTGGCCCAAAGAAAGAACTAAAGGTCATTCTTTTTTACAGAAACTAGTCCAAATGACAAGGGTTGTAACAATACATTTGGACATCAAAGTACAGTGTCATGAGTCAGAAGAGCCAGAAACAAAGAGAAGTTTCGTCTTGTTTCAACCATATTAATACAGTCTAAATAACAAGTGGACAAAATTTTAGCAAAGTGTGGTTATTTGGAGCAAAGGCAGGGTCATCCCTTGATTATTTCTACTGAGCCATCAGGTTCACAGTTCACCCTTAAATCGAAGATTTTCCCATATTAAGTTGACGCAGGCAGGACATTAATACACATCCTCAGTTGAGGATACCCATATGCATTTGTAGATTTTAGTTGAAGTACTTTTTTATTACAACTCTTCCTTTGAATAACTTTCACCCTGCATTTAACATAAGACTAGCAATATTTATGTATCATTTCTTGATAAAATTGTTAGGTCACTTTTAGCCATTCTGTGAGTATGGGTTTGGAGATATCTCAGCATATTAAGAGTCCTTCTCATCTTTCCTACTCCAGCCTTCAGAGAACTGCTGATTTTATGGCCTCTTCTCTTCATGTCGCAGCCCTTGAACTTCACAGTATTTGATATTCTACCATTAAACACTTTTTTCTCTCACTGCTTAAAATAAAATAAGTTTGTTCCAGCAAACCTAATACTATTACTTAACACCATTTACAAAGCCAACATTTGGCTTGCTTTTTCTACTATTTAACCTTTCTCTAGATCATGATAAGAAAGGACCAACTACTTCTAAGTCTTATGTTTTCTACTCAGAACTTCAAAATCACAAGAGATGGTGTTTCAGTCTAATCTGTTCCATCCTGCCTCACCTCTTTTGGTATCACCTGTTGTTCAGAACAAATCTGTAGAAATGGAGAACAGTTGGTATTCTTCAGGATCACAGACAGAGAAACTCTAAAGGACCATATAGGAGCATGTTTTGGATGGATGGCATATTGTTTAATATCTTTACTCCTTGATATAAAGAGAGCACCAAAAAACATATTTGGTGAATGGAGTTCCTTCTAAATAGCCTTTAGTGAGGAGTCATCAAAAAGTGTGGTTTGTCTTTTATTCTGGAGACAACACTGGGATTTCCTTTACCTATAATGGACCAAGTACCCTCCTGGATTTCACGAGTCTTGTGTTCTTATTTAGGAGACTTGAGAAACTTCAGAACAAGAATGTAGGACACTTGTTTTGTATCATCTCAGAGAAATATTGAGAAATAAGCATAGGCTGTTCTCCTCTATTATGATATATACTGTACTCACTAAAGTATTCTTTAAACATCAGGCATGTAAATCACCATCTACTAAATGGAATTTGGCCCAATAAAGACATTTTTTCATTATTAATAGAAGCTGAATTTTATGCCAGATTCACGATATTAACTGCAGCAATGTCTTGTTCTCTATCAATGATAAGTTTTGGTACAGTGAGTTTAAGACACCAATGAACTTTTACAAGCTTCTCATACTCCTGATATTCTTCATGAATACTCCCCAGAAGAGGGAAAGGAGGCATATAAAAGTGTGGTGTCAACGAAGCTAAAGATTTTAGGAAAAAACATACTAAAAATGAAAATTATATGATTTGTTAATATATTAAGAGTAAGAAATTGGGAGTATTTGAGATTCTTGTTAAATATGCGTCAAAATTTGAAAGATGTAAATGTTCCTTAAGGTGCCTATGGTTCATCACCTAAAAGCTTTTATTGTTGAAACGCTAATGAAACTCTGAATGAAAATAGAAATAAAAATTCTGGGTGAACTAATCCACCCAAAATGCCCTTTACTTTTCCCAGAAAACTCCTGGAAGGGCTTTCTATTCAAGTGAATGTCAAAGTCATTGTTGGGTAGTACATCTAAGAAGTTCATTGCTCTGTCGATTTTGCTGAGCAAAATCACCTTTGAATACCTATCATTTCTATTCAAAGTATTGGATTTGATTTTCTTTTTCAGTGCCATTCCAAACAAGCAAATTCAATATGGTCACATTTTTTCCTCTCTAAAACCATAGGTTATAACAGTTAAATTGATAGATCATATTTTTAAGTATCAGAAAATGAGAAAATATTTTTAAAGGCAGGACTTCTTAATATTTATTTCTAAATTTTCATATGTTTATTATGTACTGAATAGCAATGAATACATACAAATAATTGCATATAGTCATTATTTGAATTTGCATTTAAAGTGATTTCATGTACTAAGACTACAAGGCTACGCAATCAAATGATAGCAATTTATATTGAAAATAACAAAAGAATTTATATTCACAATCTTTTCTGTGTGATTATGTAAATGACTTTTAGGTTTTAATTAAAAACTTCCTTTGTAGAGATCTATGACAGTTCTATAATTTAGTTCACTATGGTATTTTGAGGAGAGGAGAAAAATTATTACTAATTAATTTCAGAGCTATTTCCATTGGTGCTTTTATTTACAACCCCTTTAGCTCAGAACTCAGAAATTATTTTTTTCTAAGGTAGAGTAGAATTGGACAGAGAAATAAACAACCAGTTTTATTTTTCTTAATAAGACTTACCTTTCACAATTGAATAGAACTGTAATAGTTTAGGGAAACAAAAGTGTGATCCTGACTTACTAGATGTCTAAATCCTCATTTTTATAGCATTCACCTAGTCTTTGGAATTTAGTCAACACCATGGCAGACTCCCCAGCAAAACCTGTAAATCACAAATTATAGGTCTCAGTAAATCTTTAACACTATCCTTTTTGGTATAAATCATTTGCAAATCATCAAAACATCACTTAATGATGTCCAAATTTATGTGAGTTTAGATTGATTCCAGTCAAACAGCATCACTTGACATCTGATAATTAAAATAGAAGGTAGAGATAAATCAAAAGTACATAACCCCCTAATGATACAAGGTGCTTATTTTTAGAGCAGATTACTGGATTTCCACATTTATATACACATTTGTGTGTGTGTTTCAAAAATACATGACGTAAAATTCCATGAGATCTATGTTTTTGAGTTCTGGGTCTTAATTATAAGTTTTTAAGCCTTGGGTAATTAAGTAGACACCTATTTCATTACAGTGTGCAATTTAAATGCCCACTTCTAAGAACACGCAGATAGGTTTTTCTAGAAATATTTTTTTCCAACCAACCTGAATACAAACAGCTGTAATTCAGGTATGTTTAATCTAACTGAAAGTCAGATGGAATTTAAGATGAAGTTGTGTTTTAAAACTATGCATGCGTATACATTTAAGCCATGCATATAATTTACACATTTAAGTTAGAAGAGAAGGTTAAATTAAAAATTACAAGTGAAGAAAAACAGAATAAGCCATAAGACAGTACCAATAACCACGATTAAAAAAACAATATTATTTCCAAAAAGAATAAGGCAGCAATTGTCAACAAGACATTTTTGAAGTTGGAAGCCCTATGAGTGCATAAATTCAAGTGTTTTGTCTATAGATGATTTATAGGACCTAAATATATTGTACATTAAAGAGTAACTTTCATTTTGTTTAATATCTTATTTTGTAATTTTTAGGACTCTTTGTATACAAGCCAAATAAACCCAATCTGGCTAACTTGAACAGAAAATGTATACTGGATTTACATGAAGAGGCTGCAAGAACTGAGGGGAAAGCTGAAAAGTCTCACATCAAAGAGCAAAGCCAAAGCACTGCAATGATCTATGAAATAGAAACGAAACTAGAGTTCAGTTTATTCCTGGTACTATTAAACTCTTTTGTTGTCCCTGGGTCATCATGTCAAGACTCATAATTCAAGAAGAAACCAGAATTGAGTTGGTGAGATGAGGCACAGCAGTTGTCTGACAAAACCCTCTTCCCTGCTTCCTGATCTCGTGACTCGGCCACATTTCTCAGTTAACTCTTCCCCCTACTTGTGGCCATGCGACAATATTCTCCTCAAGTGTGGTGATGTGGACCAGTTTCCAGCCTACTTTTGATGGCTAAGTCCCTGCCCTCTCCATCCTTCCTTTAGCTAGAACACAAATGTGCCTGAAACTTTCTTTTTCCAACAGAAAGGGACAAGGCCCTAGTGGATGATGGATAAATAAGAGAGAAATATGCTAGGTCTCTGAATGACCTTGTAAAGCAGAGTCAGCTTGAACTACCATGTGGAAGAGAAATAAGCTCTTATTTTCTTTAAACGACTGAATTATTGTAGGTCTAGCCTTAGCTTAATAACTCTACCTAGCTTGGGTTATATGCCTACAGCTTGGAATATCAAAAGAAAAGGCATTTATATTGACCATCCCACCAAGGCTACAGAAAATGGTGGAAAGGTAACGTCTTTGAGTGAAATAGAGACATTGGGCTGGCAAAATGTCAGGTGTCTTCGATAATTAGTACAAGAGGGATGGTTGAAATGGAAGGAAGAAGGGCCCATGTTCCTGTTTAAGGAAAGATGTCTCTCTATCCTCTGCTCTCTTTTTTTCCACATACCCAAGAATTCAATTTTGAAATGGGTAATTCCCTTAGGCATACAAACTGCTTAAAAAACAAAACAAACAAACAAAAAAACCTCCCTTAATCCTATCCGTTTTTACTTACTATCTCATTTCTGTGCTTGCCCTCTTTAGAGCAAAACTTCTTGAAGTGTCCATAGCTACTATCTCCAGGACTAACTACCATTTTCTCTGTTATAAAGCGATGAACTATTTCACATCTAAAGTCACAGAGGATAATATAAATAAGTCATATACTCAACTTTACAGGAAAAGATATAAAACGTTAAAAACAAAGTGAAAGTGTTCTGTGTATTTCCTTGATCATTTTACTAAACACACACACACACTGCCCCCGCACTGCAAAATAGAAACTGTGCTGAATTTGGCATTTGTCGTTCTTCTGCATGTATTTATACTGCTACTTCATGTGTATAACCCCAAAACAAGACTATTTGATTTTACAGCTTTGGAAATTTTTGCAAATAGTGCCTTCCTGAATGGATCATTCTGCAATTTACTATTTGTTTCAATATTATGTTTTAAAATTTATCCATGTTGATACACGTAGTCACATAGTTCCTACAAATCCATTTTCTCTCTCATGTTCACTTGATGAATATAACAAATAAATTTATCATTCTTTTCTGAACGTCCTTTACTATATACACATACATACATATATTACATCAATATGTATAAATTTATGTATGCATATTATGTATATATAATTACATATATAATTATAGCTATGAGAATTTTATCCTATAAATAATTTTTGTGCACTTCTTTGAAAATCTCATTTGTGGAGTTGTTTAGAAATGGAGTATTCATGTCTTTCATCAAGTCTAGAAAATCTTCATGCATTATCTCTTTGAATAGTACTTCCCATTCTGCAACTCTGTTGAATTCCTACTTATCTTTTATCCTCATCTTTAACCTCACTTTTCTATTTGCTATGTCTTTGTCTATCATCTAGTTTTCCAATTCACTTTCATCTATGCATACTATCTAATCTGCTGTTTATCCAGCCATTGCATTTGAAAGAATAAAAATATATATGAACTATAATTATATTATAAAATTATGTATAAATTATAATCATATAATTACATTATATAATTTTTATTTTTTAAATATATATATTTTTTATTTCTTTCTCTTTTAAATATGTCTTGCCTTTTTTTGGTCTGGTATATTCCTTATGTATTTGGTTCCATTTTTATTTCTTTGATAATTCATATATGCAAACTAGCATCTATACATGCTAATTCAATGACTAGGAATGTGAGAGGTTGTTTCTTTCTGCCGTTTGTTGTTTTGCTGACCCCTATGGTCCTGGAGGCTTTCTTTTCATGTGATTTGAATTAGACTGTGAAAGCATCTTAGTGTATTTCTCTACAAAATTTTGTTGTTTTTGTCTAGCCAGATCTGCTAGGTTGATTTTAAGCCCAGCACAGCACCACACATCGCAACAAACAGAAACTGCATATTTGAACATTAAACTGAAAGCAGGCCTGTTGTTACCAATTCTTAGGTGCGATTTTTATCCTGTTCAGCAGTCAAGTGAAGAGAGACAAGATTTCATATTGTTTCTCTTTGACAGTGACCAGAATTATTTTCATTTCCATTTTTTCACTGAAGTTGTAGCCCTTCAATAGGACTGGCTATCTGAGAGAATTTCAGTAAAAACTCCATGCTTTGCACAAGTTCAAAGTCTTGCCTCTTGTCTTCCTCTATATTACAATTAAAGAAAGTCTCTTTGATACTGAGACTGGTAGTGCCCCCAGGAAAGTTAAAACCACGGAGACCACTTAAGATTCTTCCTTTCCACCTCATCCTCATTGTTGGCCCTGAGGAATTTCTCTTACTTTCTTGCCAGTTTATCTACATCTTTAAAATAATGTTTATTTTATATTACCCATCACTTTTTACAAGTTTTATAGGTTAAGTTTTTCCATGATACCATTATAAGGTCTTTCTATTGTGTAACGTAATTGAATATATGAAGATGAGAAGAAATATTCATTAAAATTCTATTCAATATTTTATAGCATCATATACTAATTTTGTTTTTTAAGCTGTTTTTGAACAAACATGTGGCACGTACTAGTCTTTAAAACCATTTTAGGGGCCGGTTCGGTGGTGCAGCGGTTAAGTTTCCATGTTCTGCTTCTCAGCAGCCCGGGGTTCACAGGTTCAGATCCCAGGTGCAACATGGCACTGCTTGGCACGCCATGCTGTGGCAAGGGTCCCACATATAAAGTAGAGGAAGAGGGGCATGGATGTTAGCTCAGGGCCAGTCTTCCTCAGCAAAAAGAGGAGGACTGGCAGTAGTCAGCTCAGAACTAATCTTCCTCAAAAACAAAAAAATTAGTTGTGAGTTGCAGTAATTGAAATACTCATATGGCAGTGAAAATTAAAGGAAAATTAGGCTGATCTCATCAAGATGGCGCTGTGAGCAGACATTGAACTCGCCTCCTCCCACGAACACAACCAGGTTACAACAATTTTGGGAAGAATCACCCTGGATTGAAAACTGAAACCTGGATAAAAAGAACCCCCATGACAAGGGACAGTCCTGACGAAAGAGGAGAGGCAGTAACTCTGGCAGGAGAGGACAAAAGCCACCTTTGGGAGCAGCGGAGCTTCTCAGCTGGCCAAGCGGGAGCCAACCTAAGGTACGAGCCCTCCCTGGAGGAGTGAGGTCCGGAGCGGGGGCAATACTGCTATAACCATCCTTCGGACTCAGCCCAACTGAGATGGGGGTCTTACTGTGTGGCTTTGCTGGCTGTTAACTGCAGCGAGGACACCCCAGAAAAGCTATTGGCCAAAAGCCAAAAAGATCCGGGTCTTAAAGGGTCCACGCACAAACTCACTCATTGCAGCAACCTAAAATCACCAGAGAGAAGGCTGACTGTCCTTTGGTGAAACAAGACTCACCTGGTGGGCTCTGGGGGCATCTTGATGAGAGGAGGATCCTCTCAGGAGACTGAGACATTGGTGGGGGCTGTTGTTCTGAACTGGTCCAGGGTGCTGATAGGGACACCAGTGGGGGCCATTGAGGTGCGTCCCTTGGGCTGTTAGCCCAGGCGTCTGCTACATCCACTAGAGCACAGATTTAATCCAGTTCAGCCAGGGCAGGCAACCCACCCTAAGGACTGGCCCCACCTAACAGCAAGCTCTCAGGCTACTTTTCAGCCTGCATTGACTGAGTGCCTTGATCCTCTACAGGCAGGCAAGGATGTCTGCCTCTGTGGGGCAGGGCTTGTGTGAGGACCATGTGAACTGGGGGGTCATTGGGGCAGAGGTGAGGGCCTCAGAAGTGTGGCATTGGGGAACGCTCCAGGGGGTTGATAAGTGTGCACAGACCAGGACTGTGTTGACAGTGTATGTGGTCCAGTGGGGGGTAAGTCTTATCAGTGGCAGAAGACTTGTGCTTCACAAATAGCCATAAAAAGGATCAGCCCCACCTTCCAAAGCCTGAAACAACTGAGTGCCTCCATGCCAAGGGCTAGCCCCACTCAGCTGCACTCCTAAGAGAACTGACAACAGCCTTGTTGGCCTCAGGCCTATCACATCTGTACACCCCTTAGCCTAGCGACCAGCTACACTGGGTACCAACCCAATTAGGAGGACAATTGCAATAAGAGTGTGCTAATAGACTTTGTAGCCAACAGTGCTGAGGCCCCTCCAAACTGGATTTACAAACAGCTGACCAGGGAAGGAAAGATCAGACTCCCTGGGTACCTGCAGTGGGAGCAACCCTGCCACAGCAGAAGAACACAAGTAGCCCACAAAGGGGTCACTCCTGGTTCTTATGGTCTGGTGACGAGAGGGAACCACACTGCTGGGCCTCATAAGGCATCTCATAAATAAGGCCACTTCTCCAAGATCAGGAGACATAGCTGACTCACCTAGTACAAAGAAAATAGCACAGAGAAAGAGGCATAATGAGGAGGCAAAGGAATACTTTCCAAGCAAGTCAACACTACAAAACACCAGAAAAAGAACTAAGTGAAACAGAAACTAGTGACCTACTCGACAAAGAATTCAAACAAAATATATTGAGGATGCTCACAGATATGCAGAGAAGAATGGATGAACACAGTGAGCACATCAGCAAAGAACTGGAAGATATGAAAGAGACCCAATTAGAAATGAAGAAGACAATACTCAAAATGAGAGATTCACTAGAGGGACTCAATAGCAGAGTAGAGGAAGCAGAAGAACAGATCAGTGAGCTAGATGAAAGATTAGAGGAAATCACCCAAGCAGAACAGAAAAGAGAAAAAAGAATTAGACAGAACATCCAAGGTCAGGAAGCACAGAGAGCTCCAAACAAGAGAAGCCCAAAGAGGCCTACACCAAGACATATTATAATCAAAATGTCTAAAATTAAAGACAAAGAGAGAATCCTAAAAGCAGCAAGAGAAAGACCACAAGTGACATATAAAGGGAAGCCCATCAGGCTGTCAGCGGACTTCTCAGTCGAGAGCCCACAGGTGAGAAGAGAATGGCACGAAAAATTTGAAGTGCTAAAAGGAAAAAACCTACAACCAAGAATACTCTATCCATCAAGGCTGTCATTCAGAATGGAAGGAGAGATAAAGAGCTTCCCAGACAAGCCAAAATTAAAGGAGTTTATCACCAAGAAGCCAGTTCTACAAGAAATGCTGAAGGGACTTATTTAAGTGGGAAAGCAATGACCACAAATAGAGATAAAAGAAAAAAAATTATCAAAAACCCCAAAAGAACAACAAGAAAAAACAGGCAATAAAATCACTAGTAAGGTAAAAGTATAATAAAGGCAGCAGATCAACTACCTGTGAAGGTAAGATGAAGGTTAAAAGACAAATGTACTAAAATTACCTATTTCAGTGATAAGAGGGTAATGGATAGACACACACTAAACAAAAGACTATATATGATGTGAAAAACATATAATGTGGGAGGAGGGTAGTGAAAAAGCAGAGCTTTTAGAAAGAGCTCAAGCTAAAGAGTCTATCTACTCAATATAGACTGTTATATGCATAGTATATTAAATAGGATCCTCATGGTAACCACAAACCAGAAACCTGTAACAAGCAGGAAAAAAAGAAATCAAACATATTACTAAAGATAGCCATCAAACCACAAGTGAAGAGAGCAAGAGAAGAAGAAAGGAACTGAGAAGAACTACTAAAACACCCCAAAAAAAGAAAAAGTGACAAAATGGCAATAAATACATATTTATCAATAGCTACTTTAAATATCAATGGACTAAATGCTCCAATCAAATGCCATAGGGTGGCCAACTGGATAAAAAAACAAGATCCATGTATATGCTGCATACAAGAGACACACTTCAGACCTACAGACACTCACAAACTTTAACTTAAAAGATGGAGAAACATATTCCATGCAAATGGCAAAGAAAAGAAAGCAGGGGTAGCAATACTTATATCAGACAAAATAGACTTTACGTCAAAAACTGTAATAAGAGACAAAGACGGGCACCACATAATGATAAAGGGAACAATCCAACAAGAAAATATAACACTTGTAAATATCTACGCACCCAACATAGGCGCACCTAAATATATAAAGCAATTTTTAACAGGCATAAGAGGAGAAATAGACAGTAACACAATAATGGTAGGGGACTTTAACACTCCACTTACAACAATGGATAGATCTTCCAAACAGAAGATCAATAAGGAAACACTCGCCTTAAAAGACACATTAGACCAGATGGACTTAGTAGATATATACAGAACATTCCACCCAAAAAGCACAGAATACACATTCTCTTCAAATGCCCATGGAACATTCTCCAGGATTGATCACATATTAGGCCACAAAACAAGTCTCAATAAATTTAAGAAGATCGAAATAATACCATGCATCTTTTCTGACCACAAAGGTATGAAACTGGAAACCAACTACAGAAAGAAAACCAGAAAAGCCACAAAAATGTGGAGATTGAGCAAAATGCTACTGAACCATGATTGGGTCAATGAAGAAATCAAAGAAGAAATCAAAAAATTCCTGGAGACAAATGAAAATGAAAACACGACATACCAAAATCTGTGGAATACAACAAAAGCGGTTCCACGAGGGAAGTTTATAGCAATTCAGGCCTACGTCAACAAAGAAGAAAAATCCCAAATAGACAATCTAAAAGTGCACCTAAAGGTACTGGAAAAAGAACAACAAAGCCCAAAATCAGCAGAAAGAAGGAAATAGTAAAAATCAGAGCAGAAATAAACGAAATAGAGACTAAAAAAAAATAGAAAAAATTAATGAAACCAAGAGCTGGTTCTTTGAAAAGATAAACAAAATGGACAAACCCTTAGCTAGACTCACCAAGAAAAAAAGAGAGAAGGCTCAAATAAATAAAATCAGAAATGAAAGAGGAGAGATTACAATGGACACCTCAGAAATACAAAAGATAATAAGAGAATACTATGAAAAGCTATACGCCAACAAATTGGATAATCTAGAAGAAATGGATAAATTCTTAGAAACATACAACCTTCCAAAACTGGACCAAGAAGATTTAGAAAATTTGAATAGACTGATCACCAGTAAGGAGATCGAAACAGCAATTAAAAACCTCCCAAAAATAAACGTCCAGGGCAAGATGGCTTCCCTGGTGAATTCTACCAAACATTCAAAGAAGACTTAATACCTATCCTTCTCAAACTCTCCAAAAAATTGAAGTGGAGGGGAGGCTTCCTAACTCCTTCTATGAAGCAAACATTATCCTGATACCAAAACAAGACAAGGACAACACAAAAAAAGAAAATTACAGGCCAATATCACTGATGAACATCGATGCAAAAATCCTCAACAAAATACTAGCAAATCGAATACAACAACACATTAAAAAGATCATACATCATGATCAAGTGGGTTTCATTCCGGGGATACAGGGATGGTTCAACATCCACAAATCTATCAACGTGATACACCACATTAACAAAATGAAGAATAAAAATCACATGATCATCTCAACAGATGCAGAGAAAGCATTTGACAAGATATAGCATCCATTTATGATAAAAATTCTAAATAAAATGCGTATAGAAAGAAAATACCTCAACATAGTAAAAGCCATATATGACAAACCCACAGCCAATATCAATCTCAATGGAGAAAAAGTGAAAGCTATCCCTGTAAGAACAGGAACCAGACAAGGATGCCCACTGTCACCACTCTTATTTAACATAGTATTGGAAGTCCTAGCCAGAGCAATCAGGCAAGAAAAAGAAATAAAAGGGATCCACGTTGGAAAAGAAGAAGTGAAACTGTCACTCTTTGCAGAGGACATGATTTTATATCTAGAAAACCCTAAAGAGTCTAGTAGAACACTTCTAGAAATAATAAATGAATACAGTCAAGTTGCGGGATACAAAATCAACATACAAAAATCAGTTGCGTTTCTATACACTAACAACGAAGTAGTAGAAAGAGAAATTAAGAATACAATCCCATTTACAATTGCAACAAAAAGAAGAAAATACCTAGGAATAAACTTAACAAAAGAGGTTAAATATCTATACACCGAAAACTATAAAGCATTGTTGAAAGAAATCGAAGAAGACACAAAGAAATGGAAAGATATTCCGTGCTCTTGGATTGGAAGAATTAACATTGTTAAAATGTCCATACTTCCTAAAGCAATCTATAGGTTCAACGCAATCCCTATCAAAGCTCCAACAACATTTTTTACAGAAATAGAACAAAGAATCCTAAAATTTATATGGAACAACAAAAGACCCCGAATAGCCAAAGGATTCCTGAGAAAAAAGAACAAACCTGGAGGTATCACACTCCCAGATTTCAAATTATACTACTAAGCCATAGTAACCAAAACAGCATGGTACTGGCACAAAAACAGACACACACATCAATGGAACAAAACTGAGAGCCCAGAAGTAAACCCACACGTTTATGGACAGCTAATATTCGACAAGGGAGTCAAGAGCATACGATGGAGAAAGAAGAGTCTCTTCAATAAATGGTGTTGGGAAAACTGGACAGCCACATGCAAAAGAATGAAAGTAGACCATTCCCTTACACCATGCACAAAAATCAACTCAAAATGGATTAAAGACTTGAATGTAAGACCCGAAACCATGAGACTTCTGGAAGAAAACATAGTCAGTACGCTCTATGACATTGGTCTGAGCAGCATATTTTCAAGTCCCATGTCTGACTGGGCAAGGGAAACAAAAGGGAAAATGAACAAATGGGACTACATCAAACTAAAAATTTTCTTCACAGCAAAGGAAACCATCAACAAAATGAAAAGGCAACCTAACAATTGGGAGAAGATATTTGCAAACCACATATCAGATAAGGGGTTAATATCCAAAATATACAAAGAACTCATATAGCTCAACAACAAAAAAAACCAACAATCCAATTAGAAAATGGGCAAAAGATCTGAACAGAGATTTCTCCAAAGAAGATATACAGATGGCCAACAGGCATATGAAAAGATGCTCAACATCATTAGCTATCAGGGAAATGCAAATCAAAACTACAATGAGGTATCACCTCACTCCAGGCAGAATGGCTATAATTAACAAGACAGGAAACAACAAATGTTGGAGAGGGTGTGGAGAGAAGGGAACCATTGTTCACTGCTGGTGGCAGTGCAAACTGGTGCAGCCACTATGGAAAGCAGTTTGGAGTATCCTCAGAAAATTAAGGATAGATCTACCATATGATCCAGCTACTCCACTGCTGGGTATTTATCCAAAGAAGTTGAAAACACAAAGGCATAAAGATACTTGCACCCCTATGTTCATTGCCGCATTATACACGATAACCAAGACTTGCAAGCAACCTAGGTGCTCATCAAGGGAGGAATGGATAAAGAAGATGTGGTATTTATACACGATGGACGACTACTCAGCCATAAGAAATGACGAAATCCGGCCATTTGAGACAACATGGATGGACCCTGAGGGTATTATGCTGAGTGAAATAAGTCAGAGGGAGAAAGTCAAATACCATATGATCTCACTCATAAGTAGAAGATTAAAACGACAAAAAAAAAAACACACATAGCATCGGAGATTGGACTGGTGGTTACCATTGGGGAAGGGGGGAGGGCAAAAGGGGTGATTAGGGTCACATGTGAGGGGATGTACTATTATTAGTGTTCGGGTGGTGAACATGATGTAATGTATACAGAATTCAAAATATGATGTACATCTGAAAAAATAAAAATTAAAAAAATAAATAAATAAAGGAAAATTAAATTTGCTACTGTAGCCACCCCTGACACAGGAAGGGTTAATAATCACTGGAAAAGGTTTGCCAACAAACTGTGACCGAGAGGTGAGAAGGCCAGTCAGCCAATGACGGGTAAGACCCCCAGGGCAGGGCAACCTAAGACAGGCATGGCCACCTGGGGTCACAGATGGAGCAGGAGGGGCCGTTGCCTAAGAGACCTTGCCTGCTTGGAGATAAAAATATACGAGCACAGCAATAACATGATAATATCAAAACAGAGGCCGAGGGAGGGGTCCTTGAGAAATCACTAAGAATTCTTGGCATTTGCTAATTACTTCATCCAGAACACCTGTGTATGTTTAACACCTGTAAGCTATGTATATATTGAAAATGCTGGTTATAATAAACTCAGAGTGGCCATCAGCCCTCTCCGCGTCTATCCTGGTGTGTACATTGGATCGCGACTCTGACAGCTACAGATACTGAAAACATATGCGGAATATTACTGACATTCTTGGCAATTAAATGAATACATGAAGAAAAGAATCTTGATTTAATGTGGATGTGGAAGTAAGGTAATACAATTCTATGCCAATAGAGAAAACTTTCAAAGAGTTTCTGAAAAATATATGAAAAACAAGTCATTCCTCAAAGCTAAAGAATACTGTTTAATAAAGGTACTGCTACAGAAGTCAAAATATAGTGATGTACACCTGAAATTTATATAACGTTATAAACCAAGGTTACCTCAATAAAAAAATAATTAAAAATAAATAAATAAAGGTACTTCTCCTAAATGCTATAGCCAAAAGGACAGAAAAATGATAGAATGAAGAGTGGAAAAGCACAATAGGTCGAATAGTTAAAAACAAACAAAAAGTTGGTTATAATGACCGTATTACCAAGCTCTAAATTAACCTGGAGCAAGTAACAAGAGCACTTACATTATATATATTTATGTGTATATATATATACACACACACACATATAAAACATATATAACTTATGTTATATAATATACATATTTTATAGATGTATATTTATATATATTATATATTTTTCTATGAAGAAAGAGAAAGCGTCATAAACCAGACTTAATAACAAGGTGAAGCGTAGCAGTTCCGTTGGAGTTAATGAGATCATCACCCCATATGAACAACAGAGTACTTACTATGTAAATATTTAACTATTTAACAGCACATGATGCTGTGTTAATTTACGACTGCTAACTACTTGTAGTAACACAGGATTACTGATTTTTAAGGAAATATAAGCCAATGTATTCTTAAATGATGAAGGTTAGATCTTCACTTATTTTCATAATAGTTATTCCTAACATTTTATCTCAAAAGCCAATACTTTATATCATCTCAAATTTGCTAAAAGTTGCAATGGAAATTGGATTCTGCTTCACCAGTTACTTTGGCCATAGCATTTTACCTCAATTAAATACTTTTTTCCTCTTGTACAGCCACAATAATGCTATCCAAAAAAACCCATAATCATACAACCATATGACATTCAGCAATAACTGTTTATGGCTTCCTGGGCTGGGGTCAGCTAATGGATACTAGACAGCTCTGTTCTCACTGTCGGAACTTGGTGACTGGGGCGATTCAACTCTATTCCAAATGTTTCTCATCCACCTGGCATGTTTTTATAGCAATGGTACAGACACCAAAATGAGCAGATCCAATTATACAAGTACTTTTCAAGACTGTTCTTGAAGAGTTGAAGAGTTGAGGTGATGGAGCTGAGAGCCCAGGGAGACGAAGATGGCTAAAGACTGCTAAAGATTGAAGAAAAAGAGCACTGCAACATGGAGAATTCTAAGGATCTATTGAAAATTCCTTCAACTATTCAGCAAAGTTATGTCAGTGCATGCATGGAAAGAAAATACCTGAAGTCAGAGAAAAAAAACAAATAAGAAGATTAGAGGTTACAGTGCTCATTGCTAACATAGAGACTCAAATAATGCTTATTCCCACCAAACACATTGAAAATTGAGAATTCACAATGCATTGGTACAGTACCAAGAATAGTTTTGCTCTAAGCTTGGAGAATAATCAGTCCTAGACTAAACACAGCTCTCACCTGACACATCTTAAAAACCAGACCCCCAACAATTCAAATTGTTTCCAAGTGCTTTAACTGTGTCCCAGAGCAAATCTCAAGATAGTTATATGAATATAAAGTTTCCACATATGACAACATAATATTCACAATGTTTGGAATCTAGTCAAATATTACCAGACGTGCAAAGAAACAAGAATATCTGACCCACATTGAGGGGGAGGAGGAAAGTCAATCAATCAAAACAGAGGCACACAGTTGTTAGAATTAGCAAGTAAGGACATTAAAACAGGAACTGTATTTCAGATGGTTAACAAATTGAGTAGAGACACTAAAAATATAGAAAGACTTGAAATGAACTTCTAGAGATGAAAATATAATAAGTGAGATGAAAAACACTCTGCATAGGATGAAAGGCAAATTAGGCATGTAGAAGAAAAGATTATTTAACTTGAAGATATAATAATATGAACTATCAAAACGAAAAACATAGACAAAATCAAATCTTTTAAAATGAAGAAAGCATCATTGAGCAGAAGCACAATTTCAAGTGGTCTACTATACAAGTAACTGAAGTCCTAAAGAGGAACAGTTAGAGAGGGGGACAAACATATTATAGAGGAAATAATGGCTGAAAACTTCCAAATATGATAAAAACAACAAACATACAGATCCATGAATCTCAACAAACCCAAAAACAAGTAGCATGAATGAAACTACAGAAAATCACACAGTAATCAAATTTTTCAAAAGCAGTGATAAAAAGAATATCTTAAAATGTCAGGTTTTTAAATGTACATGTGGTAGGTAGCTTCTAAAAAGGATTCCAACGATCCAGGGCTCATGATATGCAAGCCTTTATATGTAGGCTAGACTTAGTTACTTGATTATGATGAATACCTGAGGAACATATCTGAAACTATAGGAAAATTGATCCTTGTTATGTAATGGCAGAAAGTTTAGCAACACTCTCACCTGCAATTATGCGAGAAACAGAAAATGTGTCCCATGAACGTGATGATCTAGTTAAGCAGATTTCCAAATAAAATGCTAAAGGTGCCACATCATTTTTTTTCTTGCTACTTATATCAAAATGAAAGAATAGAGAAAACTATTTAACTATTAAACAAAAAAGAATCAGGATTTGATATTTGAGAAATGCGTCAGTCTCCAGAGAGCAATGAAAAGCTAAATTAAGAACTGACTTCTCAGCTCTCTAAGGAAAACAAGATTTAGCGATAATATGGAGGGATGTGACTGTAAACCATAGAAAGATCAAAATTTCAGAATATTATTTAGTCACACAAAGGGCTTCTAAAGAGACTTAGCATGTGGCTTAGTGTCCTAGACCACAGATCCTTTCAATTGAACAAAAGGGTCCCTAGGAAGCTTAAAGGAATTGTCCCTCAGCTATCACA